>NC_056746.1:1096195099-1096262599 GCF_019279795.1 Protopterus annectens | reverse complement strand
CAACATATGTCTTTTGAGGGATATGAAGTCAATAACTGTCACGGTTCCACCATCTACAGACTGCAATCCTCACACTACCTTCTGCAGTTCACAGATAGGTGCGCTGTGGGTAACACATGAAACCAAAGGCACCACACACTGCCCAGTCTGCAGATGACCCTACAGATGGGGATTCCTCATACACAGAGCACTGACACAGCATGTATTGCAACATGTAGGACAGCCATATCCACACACACCCTGTTAAACCAACATTACTCCAAATGCAGTATAGCAGCACTTACAGTCTGTAGTCAGGTCAGGCACATCCCCCTCCTGTGTGTTACCCTGTTTCCACAGAGTATGTTCTCCAAACCAAACTGGACCAAACAGGGCCAGAAGTTTATTAAAACATAATAATAAACTTCTGGCCCTGTTTGGTCCAGTTTGGTTTTAGTTCTACCTTTTGTCCACTATTTATATTTGGATGCTTGAACGTGGCAATTGTTTGGATAACCTTTGAACAAGAAAGGACTTATTTATTCCAGAGCTGCATAGTGGGATTTACCATTCTTCACCAGTGTGTGTCAACTTACCAGCACCATCCTGAATTGGAGAACTTTGTGAGTTTGTGTAAGCGTTCCCAAGTCCACAGAGTATGTTGTTAGAGTTAAATCCCCAATCCATCTGAGATGCTGTTTGCCAAACAGATCGAGTTCCTGCTCACAGGGAATGGAAAGGCCCAACACCAACATGATGTTCCTAGATATTGGAGTATGTTTCCATGCAATTGGCTATAGGAATGTTACCACAGCTGTTACACATGCAATCAGCTAGAGGAGGGCTGCAATTTGTGCAGAGGCCATCACCTGATCATGAGCATCAATTAAAATACACATGCTGCTGCCTAGACAAAGCAGGTGTAGGTCTCCACATCCATCAGAGAGGTAGTGAGAGAGGCAGATAGAGTCAAAGACAAGTCAGGGAGGGGTGGGAGTGTAAAACCTAAGCATGTTTGTGTCACACACCTACAAGCACAAGGTATCAAACCCCTGACGACTATGTAGTGCTATCACATTTCCATGCAGTTACTGGATGCGCCACATAGGTTACATGGTGAGGAGCCCTCAGAACATATATATGATGGTGAGTGACATCTACAACAGGGATATGGTAGCTATACAGTAGGTGTAGTACACGTGCCTGTCCGCATGTACAGCTGCCAGCGACAACACAGCCACACTCTCACAGGGATGCACACACATTGATACAACTCATCTCTAGTGAGATTGCCACAACACATTACTGCGCAGGTATCACATGCACCCAGGGGTCATACAGAGGTTATATGGGCAAAGGGTATGGGGAGGTGTCTGACATCAGACAGCATGCATCAGTATGCCAATGGGGGTTGTAGTGAGTGTGACTGTGATCATACACATCATATAACACACACACACACACACACACACACACACACACACACACACACACACACACACACACACACACACACATGGTGCCAGTACTGACATGCATGGGTGCATTGATTCACAGGTGTGTAGTGGTCAACTGTGTCAGACAGCTATACAAGGCTAGGTGATGGGTATACCTTGGCATCAGGCCACATGACAATGGCCCGCATTGTAGCTTAGGGGTGTAGTATCTGGATTTGCCCACACAGGTGGGTATTGTAGTCACCATCCAGTCACCTGGGTGAATATTGCATGTGGCCAATGCTGTGCATTGCTTGCCATGTATGTGTTCCTCAGTCCATGACATGGATGGTGTCTGTGATGTGCGCACACCTCGCACATGCATGTACAGTGACATGTGGAATTGTACCTGGGGTGTCTGGTGCATGTTGTGTACACAGATTATCATCAGATGTCCCAATTCTGGCCTCATGTGGCAGGAGCTGGTAATGGACAGCAGGTTTACCCTGCACCTATATTGATAGCATGCTGACGGCATTCCCTGGTGTCAGTGGCATTTGTCCATACAGGGCATGTTTCCAGGCATGGTATGTCCTTTCTGGGTCACATTTGATGGCACCACAGATGTTGCAGATGTCCAGTGGGGAACATGGGGAAGGTGCACTGTCTGCATATACATGCCTATTGGACAGATGGACAGGGTGCCATGCCCTTTGTAGCCCACTGCAATCACTCCATAGTTACTATCGGTGGGCAATATGCAGTGTACTACCAACATAGTGGCTGTTGCTTAGACAAGTGTGTGTGTGTGTGTGTGTGTGTGTGTGTGTGTGTGTGTGTGTGTGTGTGTGTGTGTGTATGAGACATGGGTTGAGAGTGTTCTCTGGGTAATACTAGGGTTGTTAACTTTCTTTGCCTGGCCTTGATGTCACATGTATGAGTATGGATTTGCACCCCAGCCTCTCAGCTATTTCACATCTGTTATCCCTGTACAGTGGACATTGTTATATATACTAGGGCCACCATATAAGAAAATTGCAAAACCTGCTCCACATTAGGCCCAGATGTTACAGACGTATAACCACCTACACACAGGATACGAGTTACAAACACACACACACACACACACACACACACACACACACACACACACACACCTTTCCTTTCTGGGATTAGAACTCCTACCTAGCTAGTTTATTACACTACAGTACCACGCAGTTATAGGACACACCATGGAGATTACTGGAGTACTCCTTCCCCAAAGGTGTATTTCACATTGGATGACATCAGCAGGATTGCCAAAGTAGGGCATTTAAATTGTAGTGAGTGTGGCTAGGCTAAAATGCATTGCTCCCTACACAGACATTGAAACACACACAAAACATCCAGAACTGCCATGAGTACGAATAGAACCCTACCAGAGTTCTATATCACACTACAGCAGTACGCAGTTATGGTATGCACTACAGAGATTACTGGGCTCCATCTTTCCCAGAGGTGTATCTCTAGGTGGATGACATCAGCAGCCTTACCAAAGTAGAGCATTTGAATTGTATGGAGTGTGACTACCCTAAAAAGCATTGCTCTCTACACAGACAGAATCAGACAGACACACACACAAACTGGCACACACACACTTGCCAAGTCCGGGATTAGTGTTCCTACCTAACTAATTTATCATACTACAGCAGTGCACAGTTATAGGACACACTACAGAGATTACTGGGCTACAACCTTCCCAGAGGTGTATTTCTAGGTGGATGACATCAGCAGCCTTGCCAAAATAGAGCATTTGAATTGTAGGGAGTGTGACTACCCTAAAAAGCATGGCTCTCTACACAGAGTCAGACAGACACACACACAAACACACACACAGACTTGCCAAGTCTGGGATTAGAACTCCTACCTAACTAATTTATCACACTACAGCAGTACGCAGTTATAGGATGTGCTATGGAGATTACTGGGCTACAACCTTCCCAGAGGTGTATCTCCAGGTGGATGACATCAGCAGCCTTGCCAAAGTGGAGCATTTGAATTGTAGGTATTGTGACTACCCTAAAAAGCATTGCTCTCTACACAGACATTCTCAGACACACATACACACACACACATACACATACACACACACACACACACACACACACACACACACACACACACACACACACACACACACACACACACACACACACACTTGCCAAGTCTGGGATTAGATCTCCTACCTATTTTATCACACCGCAGCAGTATGCAGTTATAGGATGCGCTACGGAGATTACTGGGCTACAACCTTCCCAGAGCTGTATTTCTAGGTGGATGACATCAGCAGCCTTGCCATAGTATAGCATTTAAATTGTAGGTATTGCGACTACCCTAAAAAGCATTGCTCTCTACACAGCCAGACACACACACTTGCCAAGTCTGGGATTAGAACTCCTACCTATTTTATCACACTACAGCAGTACGCAGTTACAGAATGTGCTACGGAGATTACTGGGCTATAACCTTCCCAGAGGTGTATTTCTAGGTGGATGACATCAGCAGCCTTGCCATAGTAGAGCATTTGAATTGTAGGGAGTGTGACTACCCTAAAATGCATTGCTCCCTACACAGACAGAGTCAGACACACACACACACACACACACACACACACACACACACACACACACACACACACACACACACACACACACACACAGTTGTCATGTCTGGGATTGGAACTACTACCTAGCTAGTTTATCATACTACAGCAGTACGCAGTTATGGGACATGCCATGGAGATTACTGGGCTACAACTTTCCAAAAGGTGTATTTCACAGTGGATGACCTCAGCAGGCTTGTCAAAGTAGGGCTATGGGGAGGGCAGTGTGTGTGCATGGGCCATAACCCATTCATCTAGAGGTTGACACACCACATGCGGGCACAAACAGGGTCATATTACACAGGTATGTGTATACAGCTGTTAGATTACTACTTCCTTGTACAGTCATGTGGCACAGCTAGCACATGCACCACATAGTTTATACTGCTGACAGATACTGGTGGCTAGTATCTGCGGTGAGTGACATCTGAACCTCATGTGGTTGTGGCCCTTTGGCTGTGTGCTGGGTGGAACAGGCCTGGATGGCTCCTTGTCACAGTCACCCTCTTCCACACATCTATGTACATCTACCTTTGGCTTATTATAGTGTGTTACCCTTACATATATGTCTGTATTCCTATCCACTGTGTGCGCAAAGCATGAGTGGTGCATACTGAGACGTGTCTGCACTAACATCTGCGACTGCCAGATATGTCTGGTCCACTGGTGTTTGCAGACAGGGCCTTCATGTGTTTAAGTGTGTGAGCATGTCCAGTATGATTTTTCAGTATGTTGTTGACAGACAGTGCCCTCATTTCTCAGACAGTGCCTTCATTTCTCTAAGTGTGTGAGCATGCCCAGTATGCCTATCTGTATTGAATGTGTGGATCGAGTCCAGGTAGTTTGTACTGCAGTGTTGACCTTTGTGTTGTACACCTACAGGTGGCATGCTGTTTCTGTAGGGTATCCGTCGATCATTTGCCATTGACTGTTACTACATTTCTGCATAGGATGGGGGGGGGCACATCTGACTATTTCTACATTTCTACACAGGATTGGGGGGGCACATCTAACTGTTATTACATTACTACGTAGTATGGGGGGCACACCTGACACTTGTACACATTTGCTAGGACTGTACTGGTATGTCAGGTACTTCATTTCATTCTGTATTCTTACCTATCATGCTGACTAGAGGCTTACCAGTGTACTACAGATCATAGCTTTGTTTGCCCTACATATTAGTGTTTGGCTTCCTTCCCTTCAGAAGTAACATCCCACTGCCTGACGTGCTGTAGCTTGTCTGTGTAGGCCTGGGGGGGAGGTTACCCATAGGCATCATTCAGAGGCCATGGAACAAGCTCTGTTTGGGTTTGTCTATACCTGTCCTGCTGGCTGGGACTGTTGTTGGGTATGTGAACCTCCCTGACTGACATGTGTGAGTCATATGGACACACCTGTCTCCCAGCACATTTCCTGCAGTAGGTTTTGTCACCCTGTGTAGTACTGGCTACTATGGTGACTCCAGTATGTGTTACAGATATCATGGTGTCACTGTGGGTGTCTACTTTCTGCTGCCGTAACATTCAGCCACCCAATTCTCTTGCATGCTCACAGCCATACCATAGATACAGGTAACAACACATTGTACTCCATTTGGCAATTTGTAGGTTGATTGACTTACCTTGTGGGTGTGCCAGGATTGTGAATGGTGCTGGAGGGCTGCCTATGTCAGATGCACATAGTACACTCTCTATACATGGTTAAGCACAGGTAGTGTCATGTTTGGCATCCCTTTTACGGTATGTGTGAGTCAGAGAGAGGTGTCATTCCCTGGGTCCCTACTGTGTCAGTGTATGTGCTATGCGTTGTCTCTTTGTCATGACCTCGGCATACTGGGCATGCCTCCATCTGCCTACTGGGGCAAGCTCAGGTTGTTCCTCCTCTGAGTCACTCTGTGCCTGTGCAGGCCTTGGCATTGGTGGGGGGGGGGGCTGTGTGGCCCTGCCCCATGCTGTTCCTGCTGCAGCTGTTTTCACAGGATCATACTGTATACCATGGCACATACCATAACAATTTGAGTACATGTAGCTGGTGAGTACTGCAAGGCTCCACCAGATGTGTCCAGACACCGGAACTGTGACCTGAGCATCCCAAACACACCCTCTATTATAAGTCTGGTGTGTGCGTGTGCCTCATTATGGTGTTCTTGTTCAGGTGTGTGTGCATTTCTGATGGGTGTCATCAGCCATGGCTCCAGTGTGTCGCCAGCATCCCCCACTAGGTGACCGTAGGGGATGTCCTCATTGGAAAATCTCTGGTACAGCTGTGTCAGATGCCAAATGTGGGAATCGTGATAGCTTCCAGGGCAGCCAGCACACACATTCATTATAATGCCCTGAGCATCACACACGACCTGGCAGTTGATGGTGGGGATACCCCTGTGGTTGATGTAGGCCCTACCCTGATCATCGGGTGGTGCTTTGATGCATATGTGCGTGCAGTCTATAGCACCCACTACCTCAGGGTATTCTGCTATTTGGTGGAAGAGATGCATATTGCTGGCCAACACCTCACGGGTGTTGGGGAAATTTACGTACTCACTGGCATGTGCTGACATGGCATCCAGGAACTGGTGGAATACTCTGGATGCTGATGCCTGTGAGATCCCCATGATATCCCCAGTTGAGCTTTGGGAGGTACCTATGGCTAGTATTCCTAGACCTACACATACCTTGGTATCCACTGGGATGGGTTCCCCCTCGGTCAGTTTGGTGTGTTAGTCGTGGCTGGCACAGCTCAACTATTTGCTGTAGGAGGTTCCTGTCCACCCTATAGTGCTCCACTATCTCCAGCTCATGTAGCCCCCTGGTAGGTTACCTTGGGTCTGTACACTCCTCTCCGTCTCCTCACTGTGGGTTGCTTGGTAGCATTCACATCCTCACCACCCTCAGCCTCTTGCAGCCCCTCTGATTTTGCAGGTTTGTTTGTTAAAAGTTCCACACTTGTATACACCGGTGGTGTAGAGTATGGGAAAAACCAGAGTGGAAGGTGTTTGCATAGTTTATAGTAGTGTTCTGGGCTGGGCTGGTCTGCTGTGCTAAGCTAGGAGCAAACCTGAGCCACAGGGCTCCAAACAGCTTACAGTATGCCTAACACACTGCCCCATGATGTCACCTAACTCCTAGGCTTGCACCAAGCTATTCCTACTCTTACACTGTTGGGACCTGACTAGCATGCTGGGGAAAACGGGGATTCACTATCATTCCTCTCATTTGCATAGGATTGCCTGCTAATGCATAGTTACATTTCTCACATTGAGCCTTCCCCCTTAGCAACCACTACTCACAGGCCATGTTGTCTTCTGCCTGCCATTGACTTGCATGGCAGAATAGTGATTTTTAGTTAGAATTCTTAATTTAGGTTAATTTCGTTATTTTCCCCACGATCCCATTTGCGCGGCACTGCCCTACGCTTAAACAGCCGAGATCGACTAAAAAAAATAAAAGTTTTTTTTTATTTTTTCCACTGTTTGCAATGCCAATGGCCTTATAATTGGCCATTGGCATGCTTCCTAAGTGATATGTTGCATTTATTTGGAGCTGTCATAGCTCCGTTTTGGAGTTTGCAGAAATGTACTCGGTTACTAACCGAGTACATTTCTGCAGATTGCACTAGTCCTGCACGGCCGGTTCTAAGCTTCCTGGGTCATAAAATCACCTAATTTGCATGGATTTCTCCTGCAAATGGGGTGATTTGCATACAGGGGCTTAGTCTGTGCAGGACTAGTGCAGGAGCGCTTGTGCACGCCCCTGCAGGCTGTTCCTGGATTGCACGGCAGACATATTGCCTGCTAGAGCTCCTACACTGATCTTGCACGCTGTGCAAAGCATAGAGAATCTGGGGGACTGTTTTTTCCTCTTCACATTTTTCTTCCCTTTCCATCCTTTTCTCCTCTGGCCCTTCCTCTTCTTCCATCTTCCACACTAGTTATATATTTAATTATTAATATATTAATTAAATATATAACTAAATTATATATTTATTTATTTGTTGGCATTTGATTGCTGGGAGAGTTTGACTGGGCGGGTGCCCATTTTCAGCTGAGGCCTGAGGAGAAAAGCTCCAAATTATTACAAAAACATTTCAAGAATAATTTTACAATCTTCAAGAATAATACAAAAACATCTACAGTTTAAATAATTATATCAAATTAGATATAATATGAAAACATTGGTTAAGAACAGATACAACTTATATGACAATGATTTAACATTTAGAGACATTTTAGCCAGTTTAGAGAAATTAAAGGCAAGTTTGTATAATACAAACAGGAATTGCAATATAAAGTAAGACAAAATATAGGGTTATGGCATATTTAGATAGAGAGTTGGGGGAGAGAAATGATTGAAGTTGAGATGTGAGTGAAGAAGGGGGAGTAAAGATGTATAAGGTATGAATAGGTACTTGTTCATATTTAGGGATATAGTTTATCCTGGGGTTGAGCAAGAACAGAGCCACATTATGGCTAGGAAGTCTTTCAAAATGGTTTTAAAGGGCTTGAGGGGGGTACTGACCTAATGGATACAAGTAAGAAGTTTCAGGGCTTAGCTACATGGTATGAGTACAGGCCATGCTCAGCAGATTTGTCAGGACTGTGGAAAGAGAGGAGTGTTTGGTCATTGGATCATAATGACCAGTTTGGAACATAGTGCTGGACAAGCAGATGGATGCCTGATAATTTTATAGGTAGTAAGGAGTTGTTCTGTACAATTACTCCCTCCACTAGCACATGTTAGTTGATGGGGCAGTTCTAATAAATGTACAGTTTTTAGTGCTATACAGTGGTTTGCTCTGAAAGGGGTATTTGCCACAAAATTAGCCACTTTATATAGTTAATTCTTTTATAATGTTGTTTTGTTAATACATTTCTAATTTAGGGGTTAAGTATTCTCTGCAGTATCTCCCCTTATTATTTTCAATATGATGAAGAACTTCCCAAATAGTTGCCTTCAGCAGAGGCAGAAGAGGATGTCTGCCATACCTCTCACTCCGCAGACGTCAAACATCTGGGCAAAGGCCCATAAAAATAGGAACACATGGACAAAAATTGGCTCGCTAATTAGCATAACATTTGCATACCTATTATTCTAACTCTATTCACCACCCTAGTGGGATTATGGAGTACTGCCAGTCAGGAATACAAGTTGAAAAAATATGTAACAAAATGACACCGAATATAACCAGAATAGTTGCACTTTATCCTTTGAGAAACATGGACTTTTTAAGATGAGGAACATTTCTCATAAAGAGGTACACTTAAGAAGTATGGAGAAAGGCCCAAAATCAAGGATGCATTTTAAATATTGCTCTTATAAACTTAGAAAATTGCTAGAATAACAGGTTTTGCATTAGCATGCATTTTTTTAAGGATACAAAGTATGAAACTCAGTTGTCTGTCATCAGTCAGTGACTTTAGCCCTCAATGATTTGCTAGAAAAACACAAATTTATAAATGATAGCACTACAGAGCAAAGATAATGAACCCATAACAGTTTGCAGAAAAGGCTCAATGACATGGGGCATAATTGCAAACACCTTTATCACCACACATATATAGAGACCTGTTGCTGTAACCCTTTACTCCTTTTTTTCCAAATGTACGCAATAAACAAAATATTCTAACAACCAGGAACCTATATTTATCATTTACAGTGCTGGGTCTAAGTGAATGGTAGACACTGAAACCTGGCACTGAAACTATATTTCAGCAACAATGCATGTATCTATATTACTGTCATTTAGGAAGTATTGTAAGGAAAGAGTGCAACATCTTATTTAGGCTTCTAAAATTGAGCAGTACTACTTTTATACAGTCTTGCTTTTGTTTGACTATGCTGGCATTTTAAGGAAACTAACCTTGCCTAAAATGGATCTGTATGTGTAGAGAAGGTCTTTCTCAGTATATGAAAGTGACATTGCTGGCACTTTTTTCATGTCCTGATAACACATTTATTTATTGATGTAGATATTATTTAAGGGCTAATATATTACAGGAAAGTTGATGGCATTTGCACACAGACCCTCCTCTCAATGATCCAGTGCATTGAATAAAACGTACAGTAAAATATGTCTAAAGCTAGAACGCTGAGAATTCTTAATTTTATATGTATACACACATTACTACATTTTGTTTCTGTGCAGTTGTAAATTAGTACAGGTATAAATAATATGAATAAGAGATACTGATGATTTACAGGATCATCTGTGAAGTAAGGAAAGGTAGAAGGGCTGGGAAGGGGATAGCTAATACCAGACAAAACAGGCATGCTACAGACAAGCTCTCCAGTGGGCAGGACTGCACCACTGACTCTCTGAAGTGGTATGAGCATTGCAGCCACCAGATTAGGTCAGCTGAGGGTCAGTAATATCACCAAATATGAAGTTGAGGCTTATACCTTGGAAGGAAAAGGTTTAAATTTGCATAGTTCCAGGATTTAAGTTAGAGCCTATACAGCTCTATTTTAATTTAGTTGCTTGACTGGCATCAGTAGGAAGGAAATAGGTGAAGATAGTGGTAGTCTAGAATGAGGGATACTTGGCATATTAAGTAAAGTGAGATGGACAGTCAAATTGCTGGTTATATAATGGTTGTGTTTTGTCACAAATTAAATAAAGATTTTTTCCAAAAAAATATTCAGTCATTTAAATGTAAATACTTCTGTGGCTTACAGCTGACACCATATAGGAGTGACCCAGCAGTAACATAATACACATAATTTCCCAAGTTATATAGGCAGATACTAACACATAATACATATTCATATCTGGGCAGAAACTAATTATAATTTATGTTCCAGTGCATCTCATTTATGTTATGTCATGTTACTTACCTATGTTAGCTATTTAGTAAATAGCAGCACACAGCACATCAACAGCCAGCATAAAAGGTCCAAATACTGCACTGTTCGCACATTAATACACGTTTTCTACCATGACTAGACCTGTCCTCAGACACGTTAGACCCTTACCCAATAAGACTACTGTCTACAAATGTTGAATTAGGCTGTGACTGTAATGCAAAAAGAGACAGTCGCAAAAACAAGAAGATTTGCCAGTGATGGTGGACATGCTTTGACTTTGGCTCAGACTCACCACCAGTCAAAACTATGAGGCCCTTCAATGTGCTGCAGGTAACTTGTATCCATGCATATCACTTCAAGTGACTCTCAAACAACAGAAGTGCCCACAACATCCATCGAATAAATAATGTTGTTGCTCAGAGATTCTAGAAAACCAGTGCTAGTACTGTGTGCTGTTAATATGTAAATTAATTTAGAAATGCAGTAATAGATATGATTGTCATTGCTATGACACTGCATTTATACTAACCATGCACCCAAAACAAATATTTATGGTTAATGTGTGCATTATCTGTCTTACATAAGTTAGGCTTAAAGCATATCTGATGCTTCTGCAAAGACTGTCATCAGTCTCATTGAAGCTATGCTTCAATATATAGGTTCATAGGTTCATAGGTAGGTACTAGGCTATCTGCCCGAAGGCATTTATAAGCCTAGCCGGAATATGTTGGCTTTCGCCGCCCCTTAGATTAGTTTCCTGTGCCTCTGTCTAGAAGAGCCATTGAAACTTTCTGTTTCCCATCCACTCATCAAGGTTTCTCTTGAAGAGGGTTAGCGAGGAGCTCTGCTTAATGTAGATTGGAATCTTGTTCCAGAGCATGGGAAGTCTCTGGGACAGGAATCTATCTCTCCAGCACATCCTGTTTATTGTTTTGGTGAGGTTTAGATCAATAGAGCATGTGGCTTGAGGGGATATGCTTTTCTTTAGGTGAAGCATGTCCATCAATTCTGGGTTGGACATGGCCTTGTATGTCAGGCAGAGATCACCTCTGAGTAGGCGGTATGCCACCAAATACAGCTGGAGTTTCTTCATTAGAGCTGCATAGGGTATTTGCTTGAGGCCAGTGATCCTCTTGGTGAGGAACTTCTGTGGTCTTTCCAGTTGTTGCAGGTGTCTTGTAAGGTACATCCCAAATGGGGCATTGTACTTTATGATGGGTCTGATGAGTGATGCATAGAGGGGCCCAATGACCTCTTTCAATCTGGAAGCAAACCCTTTTGTGATTAGGTGGGCCACACAGAAGGATTTTCTAACCACTTTGGCAATGTGATTATCAAAGGAGAAGTTACTTTCTACTTGGGTCCCCAGATCCCTTATTACGTCTTCTGTATTTAGGGGGCTACCACCTATGTGGTAGTTTGTGAGTACTTTGTTTTTTCCAAAGGGGATGACTATGCACTATTTGGCATTTAGCTTGAGACCATGGTTTTGACACCAGGTATCTGTCTCAGTGAGACCCTTTTGGAGGATGTCTGTGTCACCCGGAGAGTCAATTATAGCCCCTAGTTTGCAGTCGTCTGCGAACTTGGTGAGCCATAGTCCTCCTGTGCTAGCCTGTAACTCTGAGAAGTATATAACGAACAGGAGGGGTCCTAGGACTGAGCCCTTGGCAATGCCACTTTTAACCAGTTTAGAGTCAGACCTAGCTCCTGCAACTCTTACCATGTGGGTTCTGTCTGTGAGCCAGTTGGCAACCCATCTCGTGACATAGGGGTTTATGTTTAGGCTGGTGAGCTTGTCTATAATGCCTGACTGGGGAATGGTGTCGAAGGCCTTTGCGAGGTCTACGTAAGCTGTGTGGACCACTTTTCCCTCATCTATAGCCTTGGTAACTGTCTCAAAGAAGTCCACCAGGTTTAGGAGGCATGATCTGCCCTTAACAAAGCCGAACTGGGTTGGGTCCAGTGTTTGGAGGTTTCCAATGTCTCTGTTAATGAGATCCATGATGATGCACTCCATAGCTTTGCAGACCAAGCTAGTCAGGCTTATAGGGTGATAGTTCCCAGGGTCCGTTGTGGCTCCACCTTTGTGGAGCGGAATAACCGTTGCTGTGCACCACTCTGTGGGCACATAGCCTGTGGAGAGGCTGAGTTTAAACAGTGTGTTTAGGTGAGGGGTTAGTTCATCTTTGAGCTCATGTAGGACGCAGCCTGGGACACCATCTGGTCCCATTGATGCTGTGTTTTTGGCTTTGGAGAGGGCTGTTTTAACCTGAGTGTCTGATTTCAGGGGCACTACATTCTTCTGGTATAGTTATGAGCCCTTTTGGGGGTGAGAGGGGGGTGACGTTTGCACTGAACCTGTATGCCAGGATGTTGGCTATATTGGTCGGTTCAGTGTATTTTGTGCCATTCTGCACTAACTCGAAGCAAATCTGAGAATTGCCACTTAGATTCTTGACATAGCTAAAGAATGCCTTGTGGTTATCTTTGGAGTCCATGGCAATTTTTCTTTCGAAGCTAGCCTTGGATGATTTTATGAGGGAAAGTAGTTTCTTGCTGATACTGATCAGGGATGTCTTCCCTTCTTGGAATTTTACTCTTTTCTGTACTAGTTTCCTCCTTCTGTTGTTATTGTTTATGGCAGGGTTCCACCAGACTGGTTTCCTTTACTTGGAGGAGTGATTCTTGGTTTTGTTTGGGATAGCACGATCCATGCATTCTTGTAGATGCCCATAGAGTGCATTAGTAAAAGATTTTGCAGCTTGGTCAGCATTATCCTTTAATATGGGGCTTTGAAACTTCCCACCTCGGTCTTAAGTAATGTGAAGTTTGCTTTTGAAAAGTTTTTCACGGTGGATTCTTTGACCGGTGGTGGTGGCGGAATGTGGATATCCAGAGTGATTATTTTATGGTCAGATCTAACTAGCGAGGGGTTGACCTCCGGTGTGGAACACCGTTTGCCCATGTTGGTGATGGCCAGGTCCAATATGTTGTCACTTCTGGTGGGGGTGTTAACCAGTTGATCCAGGGCATTTGAGTTTATAAATTCTAGGAAATGTTGGGCCAGGGAGTTCGTACTTGAGTAGTTCTCCCAGTTAATGTTTGGATAATTGAAATCACCCAGTATCAGGGTGTTTGGTAGGACCTTTATGTTTCCCAGTGTTGGAGTGGGGGTCCTGGGACATGGTGGGTGATCTGTAGAAAGCTATAATTTGAATAGCAGTTTTGCCCATTGTTACTTGCATGTGGATGATCTCTGAAGCATCGTGCTGTGCCACTAACCTGGAGGTGTGGGTATCCTTGATAAATATGGATACTTCCCCGCGTTTTGTATTTCGGTCCGGGTTTTGTGGCCAAAATGTATGGTATGAGTTGTAGCCTGGTAGTGCTGGGGTGCTCTCTGGAGCCTTAAACCAGGTTTCTGTTACTGCACATATATCAATTTTCTCCATACTGAGGAGTGCCTCAAATGCGTGCATTTTGAGGTTTAGACTTCTGGAATTGAGCAGCATTACCTTCAGTTTTTTGTTACTTGTGCTATTAATGGTGGTGGGTTTGTCTTTTGAGCCTTGCCTAAAAAAGGCACTATGGTGGTGGCAAGAGCTTTGGCCAGTATTTGAAAGCCGAAGGGTGACAGGTAGCCGTCTCTAGCAAAGCAACGTGGCTTGTTGAGCATGTCATCCCAGGCTGACAGACACTGGATCCCCTTTGAATGACACCAGAAGCTTAGCCAATTGTTGAAATTGATAATTTTTTCTCTATACCGTGGTATCATTCTTGGTGAGGGCAGGATGCTACTCAGGGTCAGGGCCATACCAGCCTGGGCTATGTGATCAGAGAGCTCCTCCATGTCTCTTTTCATGTAGTCCAGGGAGGTACAGCTCAGGTCATTCACACCAACATGGACAATGACAGAGTCATATTTGTACTTGTTCTGGAGTGACCTGAGTGCTTGTGTTATGTGGCGGATCCTGGCACCCAACAGGCAACTAACAGTAGCCTTCTCCTTGTTCAGCCTAGTGAGTGGGACGTCAGTGTGCCTGACTATAGAGTCACCTATTACTAGTGTGTTGGGTATGTTATTTTGCCTTAAGGGCTGTGCTTGTGTGATACACTGGTTTTGTGAAGTATGTGTTTCATGGTTTGTGTTGGGGGGGTGGAGGTTGCTTGGATGTCTGCTTTGGAGGTCTCTGTTGCTTTTGCATATTTTTATTTAGAGCCTCCGAGTATGTTTTTGTGTATTTATGTGTGTTTTTTGCCTGTGCTGGTTTCATAGGTCTATGCGAGACTGGTGGTGTGATGCAAGTAATTCCCTTCTCCTCTTGACTGCCTGGTCCAGTCTTGTGTTGAGAGAGCTTAGCCTCCAGTATGGCTGTATAATTGCATCTCTCGCATGTATTAGTGTTTGGTGGAAGGAGGAGAGGGTTGTCTGTGTACACGAGGCAATTGTAACACTGCCTCAAAATGCCCAGATTCACCAGTTGGACTGGAAAGTACACCTGAAACTGTACTCTACAGTATAGGGGGGTCTAGTACTAAGGTTTATTAGTACTTGCTATGAGTTTTCGGCAAGTGCAGGGATGAGAAGTGAATGATTTGAGTGCTTAAGTTGAAAGTTTGTCTAGTTCCAAGGGAAAAATTGAAGTGTAGACTTTGTGGAACCAGGAATAGTTATACCCTACCTAACCAGCGCTGCCAGGCATGCAAAACTGCACAAATGCGGGTTTTATAGCAGGGAAATGAAAGAGATAGAAATTAGCCCAACATGGCCAATAAACTACTAATTACTGGGCTGAAACCACTCCTCTAGGGACAGACAGGCTCCTCAAAGCTCCCTCTCTCACAGTAAACAGAGAAACTTCCTTCTATCCAAGTAAGGTATGGGCAAACACAAAAACTTGTAACACAGCCCTGAATTCAGCACTAATCTGAAAACTGGACTAAACTAGCTTAGAAAGGCTTGAAAACAAGTATTTTTTTTGTTTTTTTGTTTTTTTTTTCAGAAAATAAAGCAGATACAATCAAAAAAACTTTAAATGCACAGAAATGGCTATCACACTTGAGTGTGTAGCCTACAAAAGTTAAACAGGTAATTTAAACACAAAAACAACTTTGTTAAAGTGCAGGCAGTAAAATAAGTACAATATGTAGCTGAAACAAGCTTTTTTAAATCACAGAAACTCTAAAAAAATCGGTGTTTTAGGTGGAATTAGCTAAAGGCAGCAAGAAAATGGAAAAAAAAATGATACTTAATTACTCCAAAGTCTCTCTTTTGTCTCTCTGGTGCTGTAGAACTCTGAGGGCACCAGGCAGGAGCTTGCTGAGCTGTATACTAGCACACAAACCTTGCAAATGTGGGTTTTATAGCAGGGAAATAAAAGAGATAGAAATTAACCCAAAATGGCCAATAAACTACTAATTTCTGGGCTGAAACCACTCCTCCAGGGACAGATAGGCTGCTCACAGCTCCCTCTCTCACAGCGAACAGAGAAACTTCCTTCTATCCAAGTAAGGTATTTTTTGCACTGCTGTCTTTTGGGAAAATGTCATATGATAAATTATCATGAAACCCTTTTCTTAATACCCCCCCATTTAAAATTACAGAGTATATGACACTGAACCTCATAGCAGCACAGACTCCGAGCAGTGGCTGTAGCTGCGCTTTATGTATAGAACTAAGCTATGAGTTTGTCCATGGTTGAGGTTATTGACCTTTGGTAATACTCATGGGGCTTTAGCATGACAGATCTTGACAACCTCAGTTATTCATGTTGGAGTATCAACAAGATCATCTGGGGTATTGCCTGTCGAGAATTTAGCCTCCACTTCTAGTGTAAGTGTATATTTTTCAGAGATATTCAGAGAATTGTTTAAAACCATATATTCTCAGGCAGCGTGTTGTAGTTCTGAATCTGTCCAAAGAAGATGTCATCCATAGAGTCTTTAAAGGTAATTTTGTATATGGCCTACATAGTGTTGTTTTCTAGACTGAGATGTGACAAAATTATGCTACTCTTCTTTTACAGCTCCACTCTGTAGTACACAGAGTAGAATTAATGCAACTACCACCTAAAGATGAGTTATTGGATTTACTTTACAGATAGTTAGCTAATAAATTATCTTAGAAAACTGAGGGATTTGTCATCCGATTAGAATAAATATAAACTGCCCTTTGAATTTTGGTGGAAAGTATGTTACCTACTTAAAAATATCTAGTTTCAATTGTAAGCTTAAACTCATTACCTCCAATGGAGCACTGGACATTTGTACTGTAACTTCCAATGGGCAGAACCTAAGCTTTTTCATAGAATCACATTATGTCCTCACATTTCAAATAAATGTTCATATCTCTGGAACCACAGAGGTTACTAAAGAAGTGAAAATGGCAAACTCTTCAGCATGAACTATTTCAATAGTGATAGTATTCCTTAGATTCTATGTTTTAAACTGGATTTTATAAGTCACAGTAAACACAGTAACTATTAAGTTTATAATACTTTGTAAATAAAGTACAGTGGCTTAAGTAAACTTATAACAACAGATGCTGGAAAGATCACTGCTGCAGTAGACTAAGCTATATGGTTTATATGTTGCATAGGGTATAACAGCTGGCCAGCTTCCAAAAATTCAGGGCACCTTCGACATGCCCAAACTGTTAGTCAGCTTGAGCTGAGCTAATTAAAAAGACAGGGTTTGGCTCCAAGCCCTCCAGGGCATTCATGCCAATATAGACATGGAAGCTGAGCCCTGAAAGGACAATGCTAAGAGAAAATAAAATCCTGCACCCTGTCACATAAAACACACCAGAAAACATGGGGGAAGTAGGGAGGGAGTGGCTATTGCAGCAGCGATCATTCAAAAATCTACTACTACTACTACTATCGATCATTAATGCAGTAGTCCAAGCTATATGGGCAGATTACCATAGCTTATAAATTTTGAGAGGTGGAAGGAGAGAGGTCCAGGAGTTCTAGGAAAATGATCCTACCAAAGCTTGATCTAAACCTGGAAAAGGAATCAAGCTTGTAATGCCTTGTACAAGTATGCACATAGGATCAAGTTGCTGCTTCTAGAATACTTCTGGAATCCATCCCATTCCAAAAAGCCATAGATGAAGTCAATGCCCTGGTACAGTGGATGCCACAGTCTGGAATAATTTTGTAGTGGTGAATCTAACAAAATGTAATAGCCCTAGACAACCATTTGGAAATAGTCTGTATTGACACAGGTTACCTTTCTTCTTACCATCCCTAGAAATGAACAACAGATTTGTAGATCTGAAAGATTTAGCTCTGTCTAGATACTACATGAATTTTCAGTGGACATCCAAGATATGGAGTATCCTTTCTCCCTTATTTTTAGGATCAGTAGAGCAAATAGGAGAATATATAGTGTGTCTTATAGTAAACTTGGATACCACTCTAGGCATAAAAGACAGATTAGTTCTCAAAGAAACCTGTGTCTGTGGAAAATGATAAAAGGTTGTCCACCATAAGAGCTTGCAACTCAGATATTTTTCCACCAAGTTAGCTCAAAAGACCACTACTCCAATTTTGCCCAGCACATTTTTTTCTACCTATGCTGATCTTTTCCGAGACAAACTAGGCAAACTTCCAGTTGTGTACTCCATGAAGTTAGACCCAGAGGTCAGTCCAGTTATCAGACCAGCATGTAAAGTTCCAATAACCATGCTGGATGGAGTCAAAGCCGAGTTAGACAAAATGGTGTGGCAAGGTGTAATTTGTCCAGTGGAAATGCCAACTGAATGGGTATCTTCCATGGTGGTAGCTCATAAGAAAAGCTCAGATGACATCAGAATATGTACTGATCCATGAGATTTGACAAAGCATTAAAAATACTTCATCATTCAATGTGCACAGTCGAAGAAGTTGCAGTCTTGATGCCAAATGACACTACTTTTCTGTCTTAGATGCAAAGAGTTCATTTTGGTAAATTCAGCTTGACAAAAAAACCTAATTTCTCACAACATTCAGTACTCCATTTGGCAGGTACAGATTTTTCAGAATGCCATTTGGGATAAATTCTGCAAGTGAAGTCTTTCAGCGTGCAATGGAGCAAATTTTTTTCTGGGCATCCTTGTGCTATCATAGTAGATGACATACTGGTCTATCATAATTTAGCTGAACATGATAGAAACCTCAAAAAAGTTCTAGAAAGGGCACGTGAAGTGAATCTTAAGTTCAATGCACAGAAATGCAAATTCAGGCTACAAGAATTTCCTTATGTGGGTCATTTATTTACAAAGACAGGCCTATGACCAGATCCTTCAAAGCAAACAGCCATTCTAGAGATACCAGCTCCAGACAATGTTCAAGCCCTGCAACGTTTTCTTGGCATGGTCAACTACCTAGGCAAGTTCATTCCAGACTTGAGCCAAGTTTCAGCACCACTCAGAAAGCTGACATGTAAAGATGTATCCTGGTCTTGGTCAGAGCAACACCAAAAAGCATTTGATGTCCTGAAACAGAGAACTGCCAGTCTGCTAATGCTCAGATACTTTGATGTTCACAAACCAGTAACACTTTCCTGTGATGCTTCGAAATTTGGACTTGGCGCAGTTATTCTATAAGAGGATCAACCTGTTGACTACACATCGAGAACTCTTACACAAACTGAACAGCTGTATGCCCAAATTGAGAAAGAGCTTTTGGCAATTGTGTTTGCATGTTCGAAGTTCCATGATTATGTTTATGGTAGACCTATCCAGACTGAAACAGATCACCAGCCATTAGTCACTATACTGAGTGAGCCAATGCATCCTGCCCTACTACAATGTATGATGCTGAGAGTGTAAAAGTACAATTTCAATCCTGTCTACAAGAAAGGCAAACTTCTTTATCTTGCTGATACATTATCCATATCACCCAGAAATACCACTGAATGGAATGACAATCAAGGTACTCAAACGATTGACGATTCTGAAGACATGGAAGTAAGAAAACTTTCTTCCACATCTTGAAGAGCTGAGAGAATACACAGCCACAGATCCAGTTTTACTAAGGCTCAACCACTTTATCAATCAAGGATGGCCATCAAAGCAATCTAGTTTACCTCAAGAAGTGCAAACTTATTTTCTATACAGAGATGAGATTTTGTCTGACAAAGGTATCATTATGAAAGGTCCAAAGGTAATCACTCCAAAGTCCTTGCAACCTGAGTACATTATTATCTTGGATCGTGGCCACCCAGGTACAGAATCTACCAAAAGAAGGGCAAATGAGATAGTATTTTGGCCTTCTATGTCACAAGATATTAAGAGACCACTTTTATCTTGTTCAGTATGTAATAGTACAAAGCCTCATCAACAGAAAGAACCACTTCAGCTTAACCAAATTCTAGAACTATCTTGGTCGACAGTAGCCACTGATATCTTCAAGTGGAATGGTCAACATTATTTGGTGTTAGCAGACTCTTATTCCAATTGGTACAAGATTGACTTACTTCCTAACCTAGCATCCAGTACTGACATTACTTAGAGAAATGTAATTTTGCTGTACATAGAAGTCTGTACAAAGTTATTTCTGGCAATGGCACACAGTTTAAAAGCCAACAGTTCAAAAGATTTGCAGAAGAATGGGACTTTACTCATGTCACAAGTAATCCAGAGTACCCACAGTCAAATGGTTTGGCAGAATGTGCAGTGCAAAGTGAGAAGCAGTTACTTGAGAAGTCAAAATGAGATAATACTGATGTCTTCTTGAATCCCTTGAATCTCAGAAATGTTCCTCAAGATAAACATCTTTGTTCAACTGCTCAGAGACTTCTGTCGAGACAAACCAGAACCACATTACCGCTCAGTAGTCAATTGTTGTTTCCATGTGTCAAGACCAACAGATTAGTGAAAGCCAACCTGTTGAGGAAGCACATATCCCACAAGTGCTACTATGATAAGACCAGTAAATGGCTCAATCCATTATGAGAGCCAGAAGTGGTAAAGATGCAAACATCCAAAGGTTATGATTGGATTGGTGTCATGAAGAATATTGGTCCAGAGCTGAGATCATACATTATAGAATCAGAAAGAGCAACTTTTAGGTTGAACTGGAAATATTTCAGACCAGTGTCCAAGCCTATACCACAGCAGATAACCTGTGTGAATGACTCCTTATCTCAGAGTGAGTTGTCCGGTGTTCCAATTCCAGAGCAAGTTCCAGAGGACATTCCTGTTTCTATGATGAATTCAGAAGTTCCCAATATGAGTTGTGCACCACAGACTGTCCCTGTTGCTAAATCTAGTCCCATCTGTTATCTCACAAGACATGGTTGAATCTCTAAATCCTGTAGCAAATATCAAGCAACTTGGACATGAACATTGTGTTTTGCTTCTAATGTACATAGTAATGCGTGCCTAGCTCTTACATTATTTTGCATGAAGGGTAATCTTTTTAAGAGGGAGGATGTAGATCCATATGTGCGTATATACCTTTAAGAAGCTATCCAAGGGCTTGCACTAGAGTATAAATACTGACCACGTGCAAGCCTGACTGCCATTTTGTAGTAAGCTGTTAAGATATAAACATGTAAGCTCTGTTTGTTAGTTAGTCTGTTCGTATTTAAAGATGCTACTATCCATCCTGAACATACCTCTCAGCTGTCCAGAGTTTTGCAGAATGCCCATATTTTTGCTTCATATTTTTGGTCCGTTCTTCATAAATTTTTGGTTTTCTGGCAAATGATTGACAAATCATTGAGGATAGAAGTCAGAAAGTAATGACAGGCATTTGAGTTTAAGACTTCATACCCTTCAGAAAATTCATTAGGTTTATAATAGCAATATTTAAGAATTGCACCTATTTTGGGGTCTTTGTCCCCCCATTTTTTTATGGCTTTGTCCAGATTTTTTACTCTTAGAGGTTGGGAGGTATGATTGATGTGTCTGAATATATTAAAGCATCTGAACGAAATCCCAAGCCTTATTATTATTTGTATTAGAGTCGAACGAGAGGCAACTACCAACAACCTAGAAACAAACCCAAAACCCAGATAAAAAAACTAGACAAAAAAACTACTACAGTGATGTTCAGTAAAAACATCATAACAACTCACAAAAATTCTGGTCAGCCATTAAAAACTTCTCCAGCCCAGCCAACCTTCAACACCAACCTGACCTTTGCAGAAGACAAACCCCCAGAATTCCTTAAACTAGCAGCTGACACCATCTCTAGCACAGTGGTGCAGTGGTTAGTGTTGTTGCCTCACAGCAAGAGGTTCTCTGGTTTGATTCTTGGCTGGGCGCCTTCTGTGCAGAGTCTGCATGTCCACTCTGCATTCACATGGGTTTCCTCCAGGTGTTGCAGTTTCCTCCCATATTCAAAACACATGCATCTGGAGCATTCCTCCCTGGGCCTCTGCTGAAAATGGGTTCTGTCCCAGTTGGACTTTCCCAGTAAACAAATGTTAAATAAAATAAATAAATAAAATCTCCTATCCTGTCTCCATCCTGATTAACCGCTCTATCAGGGAACAGTACATTCCTGTAATTTGGAAAATATCATATATCATCCCACTACATAAGGGATGGAACTCCAATCAGCTCTCAAACTACAGACCCATAGCAATCTTATCTCCTCTTGCCAAATACTAGAAAAATGTATCCACACCCAGCTCATGAACTATCTCTTATTTAAGAATATCCTATCTAATACTCAGCATGGCTTCCATCCCCATCACAGTACCACAACTGCCCTTCTAAGTTTTATAAATACTATCAACCAATACAGAAATGAAGGTAAACTTGTGCCTTCCGTCTTCCTTGAACTGTCCAAAGCTTTAGCACAATCTCTCACCAGAAACTCCTCACTGAACTCTTCACCCTAAATCTCAGATGTTCAACTCTTGCATGGTTCTTTAACTATCTAACTGAATGCCAACAAGCTGTTAAATGGCACCAAGATCTATTTTCTCTTCTATGAGTTACCATAAAGGACCCCCAGGGCTCTATTCTAGGTCCTCTTCTTTTCAGTATTTTCACCAACAGATTTCATGCTGCTACCCATCTTGCCTCCATTGTTCAGTACGCAGATGACTCAACTCTGTGCTGCACCCACCCTATAACAACTTGAAGCAACAACACAACAGCCCTTCTCTGCAGTGGAATCTTGGCTCTCTAACTCATATCTGATTCTTAATCCAAGTAAAACTAAACTTCTGTTCTTTCCTAGTAAGTCCACAGGCTCTTTATCCTCATTTAAAATATACTCCTCCAACAATACCATACTACTCTGTCCCAAACAAAACTACTAGGTGTTCTAACTGACAACAACATGACATCTGACATGGACTTATCTCAGGATATCAAAAAAAACACATACAAAAGTAGGGACACTTACAAAATCAAGTCCTTCCTTACTAGGACTTCAAGACAACCCACCTCCTTTCTACCTTCTTTATGCCTCCCCTGTCTTTACTAACCTAAAGAAAACAGATTTAGTGAAACTCAAGGCTTGCTATAATAAAATAGCTAAATTTGCTCCAAACTCTCCACATAGATCCCACCACTGACTCACCCTACAGCAACTTAACTGGCTAAAAGTACCCCTCTATTTAACATACACCCAATTAGTCACTGCCCACAAACTGATATACCAACCAGAAAATTCCCCTGTTCTCCATAACCTTCTCCTGCCCTACACCTGCATCTGTGTTCTCCAGTCTTCTCATAAATTGCTACTGCAAATCTCCAAATCAAACAATCACACCAGGGACTCTCTCCACTATATGTATCCAAAATCTGAAGCACTATCCCTCAACCTATCACAATGACTGCTAACCTGATACACTTCAAAAAATGCTTAAGACTCACTTGTGTAACAGCTGGCTGTGTCCATGGTCTAGCCCTGGTTAAAACACTCTCTTTCTGTTAATTTACATCCCAATGTACAGTCCACCAACCTTATTGCCCATCATATGTGATTGTATTTTTCTCTCTTACTACTTTATTCCCCTCCCCCAACCACTAACTAACTATAATCCTCTCAGTTCATATCCCCTCCTACCAAATAACCCATACTTTACTCTCACTTCCTCTCACACCACTTATTATACCTTCACCATAACTTTGTTCACTTTCCACATAGTCCTAAACTCATATTTCAACTTTTGTTCAAATACCCCAAGCTCTCACTTCCTCTGCTTTCTTCAACCTTCCCAATATCCCTCTTTCTTTCACATATGGGTATGCACTTGCCTCTTCCCATACATACCCCTACTTTACTCTTTATGTTAATTATTTTTTTCACCCCTTTCTCCTCTTTTGTCAATTCCTCCTCTCCCTAACTACCCTCTAGCATAGCTCTATTCAAATCATACAATTTATATAATCTTCTTGTAACTTGCATAGCTCTCAACCTTCTATCTCCAAAATGAGGAATACTCGCCTTCATAATGTGGAACAAATGGGCAAAATGTGGAACACATACTAATGGCTTACTAACAACTTCAAATAGGAAGGTCATAGGATGGTTAAAATATGCTGGTTTTACTTATAAAGAAGATCCTTTAATGAATTAATATGATTAATTTCTATTTACCATGGATTTCACTTAAAAAAATTCCTAACACTGAATGTGTGACAGACTTTTTCAATGTGGAACTTTGACTTCGAGGAACATGAAGTTTTTAAGACCCCAAATGAGGTACGTTCCTCGTAATGAGGTACACTTGAGAGGTATGGTAACTTGGATGTAATCTCCTAATGTAAATCCTGTATCTGTACCTTTTTTGAGCAGGATTGTTTTGAAATAGTATTTTTATTAATATCTGTTCTTTCCATCAATGTGATTTCACGGTTTATTTAAATATAAATTATGGCTAATTCAAATGTTTAAAAGTTATGTTATTACTATAATTTTTGCTGATGGTTTCTGGAGCTTTTCTATCCGGGCCTCTGCTGAAAATTGTCTCCCACCCTGCTGGACTTGCATGGTAAACAAATGTAAAATAGATAAATATGTTCTCACAGTGTAATGAGTTGGCAGAATTTAAAATTCCCCACAGAGTAGTCTGTCAGAAGTACTGGGCAAGCAAATGAGTGTAACTAAGAAAATGACTTTTTGAGCTGGGATACAGGATCTGAATTGCCTAGATGCAGAACCAGATTGCAAAAAAGTTGCTCTCAGTGAAAGTCTGCCCTGATTCGGAAAGACCTGCTCTCAGTGTAAGTGACTTTACTTCAGTGAAAGTCCTATTTATAAGCGGGCTTACTATAGGGAACATATTCCAAAGCACTTGCTCTCTTCACTTGGTGGCCACATACACTGAGAGCAAATCTTTCATAATCAGGGCAATAGTAAAGCCTTGTTAAGTTAAATTTTGGTGACTTGTCAACAAAGCAGTTACTAGAAAATGTTAAAGTCTAAACCAACCACACTTGAAGTAGTGAATACTGTAACAGAAATAAATGAACATGAAGTGAGATCTTTAAAACAGGTAGTAAATTACATAGAAAAGAAAATAGAAATTGTGGGAGCATTACATGTAGAAAAATGTTCTGGGTGAGTAATGAGGTTTAAGAGAAGGCAAGAGATGTGTAATGTATGTAATGGTGGCTGGAGTAAATTGTAAAGAACAATAACTGTGATGTATAATGCTTGCAAATGTGAACTTCTTAATACTGACTGATTACTTTTATATAAATGTAACTTTGCCTATGTCACAACTGATAATCAGTAAAGGTGCTTCTTTAAAAAAAAAAAAAAAGAGAGAGAGAAAGATTAACCCCAAAGGGAGAATCAGAAAAGGAGAATGAATTATGAGGAAAAAAGTGTAATTGCATTTTCATCTTCTTGTCCAGATTTAGAATCTTGAATCTCTTCAGGAATGGAAGTATCCTTCTTTTGTTTACTAGAAAGCATTAAATAACAAGGATCAAAAGCCTGAATAAAACCCTAAACCAGACCAAGTAAACTAATCCAAACCAAGGAAATTTGAGGAACAGCAGATATATGTTTAGTTTTCTGTTTCTTTTTTATAGAAAAAAATGGGGCCAACAGTGTTAAAAATGGCAGCAGCAGCATCTTCCCCAGGGATAGGCACAACATTCTGACAAAACATCGAAACCTTCCCTGTTCCCTCTCCCATGACCAACAAGAGTGACTCTCTCTTGCACACTGAGGGGACCCCAGCTGCAGCAGCAGAGGATGTGGCCAACCCCTGGTCCATAGTGAATGCAGGTGCTACACCAGAGGGATCCTGGTTAAAGTGAGTGGTCTGAGGTACAACAAATGGCCACAGCAGAGTCACCACCTGCAGCTGAGGCAAATTGCTACCCTGCCATGGTGGCAAAGGCTGTTTGCTTAACGTTTTTCTTTTTGTGGTTGGAAGAAGGACCAAATGTGGGACCGATAGTTTGTTCTATGGTCATGCTGAAAATTATGCCTCTTTCCTAGGGGAAAACAAGCAGCAAAAGTTGGTAAAAGTTTAAAATGTTTAAAAGTTACTTTTTTCATAGAAAAACACAATATAAAGCATTTAAAACACTAAGCCAGCCCCAAAACGTAAAATAAACATAGTTTTTCTGCAAAAACAGATCTCATTACAGTCCATTAAAACACCTAGCTTAAAAAAAACTTTTCTGAAGAGGAAAATATTACTAAAGAAATATGTTTTTAAATGGAAGGTTTTTCCCCAAAGGGAACTTACCTGCCCAGCAAAGAACAACACAAGCCAACTGACAATCCTGGAAAGCCTCAGAGGAGCATACTCTTCAGCTGTAGAAATCTTTGAAGGGCTTGGCACCCAAACATGTCTTTTTAGTCAGTTCAGCCTGAGCTGACTAATGGTTTGAGCTCATGGAAGGTGCCCTGAGGCTTTGGAAGCTGGCTGACTGTTATATCCTATGCAGGATGTGACAATAGGTTACTGCAGCAGAGATTAATATGAAGAACATCTTACAATATCTCAGCAATTACTCAAGTTACAAATGTACCAGCAGCAGCATTTTGCTCATTCAGCTGAGAGCCTTCATATGAGACTAAGCAGTTTTGTCTGTGATACTTGGTTGCTAAGATATTTAGAAAAACACGAAATGTATGACAATATATAAATAAATATTATATGAACAACACTTAATATCTCTTTTCCTGCACTAGATAGAGGTCAAATATCAATGCAGTTATGCTTGCCATTATGCAAGCTTTAAGAAGAACTCTTTTAATACTTTGCATGTAGTATGGTTTTGGAATTATTAATGCAAATATAAGCAAGCATTATTTGAAACATGGAGGCGTCAGTAGGATGTTACTGCAGAAACACCTGGAGGCGTCACTCAGCTATAATGACTTAACAAAAATATGTTTTGTATTTTTTCTCTTGGTTAAGCTGTCTGATTTTGTAGCAAGTTGATTTTCTTACTTGCAGTTTTTCTGGGGTTGTGTAGGTGTAGGTAAAGTATTTTTGTCTTTTAGGATTTAGGGAAAAATGGATAAGCTTTGTTCTTTTTTTAAGGTCTTTGCTACATTAAGAAAATAATTCATAGTTAATTACAAGATTCTGTTATCTGCCTTCCGCAGGAGAAAGCAATGGCTGTCATATCCGTATGTGAAAAATAATGACTGCACACTTGAGTGATTATACCAATAGGTAATTAAAGTGAACACAGAAATAAATTAAGCATTAAATACAAAAGGTTATAAAAATCAGTGCTACTCAACTTTAGAAAACAATTCTTCACAGCAACTTAAATACTGTTTTAAGACTGAAGGACTTTCCTGTGCATACCTTGTACCCAAGAAGAGGACTATGTAACATGTTCAGGCCTGGTTGCTTTCTCAACTATTAAAAAATGTAGTAATCCAGCAATGCAAATGGCAAGAAAAACTAACTCCTGCTAAGAATAAAATCCTTCTAAGTTAACCAAAGAGTAAAAAAAAATCCTGCCTTATCTATATAATATAATAGAAAAAAAAAACTACTCAGATATAGCTACGCATACTCAGATGAAGTTTTAATACACAGTGTTTGAAATGTGCTCATAGTTGTTTGTATAAGATACCTCTAATAGAGCAACTCACAGAAGAAAATCTTACTAATGACTGATCACATACAAGCTTCTCTTATCAGTAGATAGAAGTGCCCAGGAGTGTGCATAGCACATGTCCAGCTATCTTACACATGCACAATCATAGCACATGTCCAGCTATCTTACACATGCACAAAACAAATTGTGCATGTGTAAGATAGCTGGACATGCACAATCATAGCACATGTACAGCTATCTTACACATGCACAATTTGTTTTGCTTCCTATTGTAATACTGAAATCCATGATTCCAGGTCTTGGAATGGAATTCCAAAAGCAAAACTGTGAAACTGCATGATAACAGCAAATGTCAACAATCACTGGCCAACTTTAGAGATGTTTTTGTTGTTGTTGTCTTGAAGGGAGCAAGTTCCCCTGCACTTCTCCCAATATAGGTGGCTGCACCCGCCACCCCTGTTGGTTAAGTATACTACCGCCAAGATTGCCACACCTCAGAGAGAAGGGAATACTCTGAGACACAACATTATTAGACTTAGCATATCTAAGTCGCCATGTTCTGACATTGTCTCACTATTGTAGTACTCACAATTATGAGTCTCGGAATTTAAAACAGTTACCAACTTTGTCCTGTTGTGAATCCAAACCATGTAGTATATAAATTGTACATTATGTTCATAGTCTCCTTTAACTGTGTCATATATGATAACACTGCTAACATAGCTATTACGGATGCAGGAAAAATGTTTTCATTTCGCCTTGGGGTGAGTGTGCTTTGATGCCCATTAGCATGTTCTTTCACCCACTATGTTTCCTTCTTTGTACAGGTCTAACATAGGAGGGATTACTCCTGCTGATATTCTGTCTCCTTTCTGTTTGCTTGGAAGGTGGAGCAGTTTTCCTTAAGACAAATAGTAAACTTCAACACTCTATAATCTTCCTGCTCAGCTAACATTAATGAGCATGATTTAAGAAAGGAATTGACTTGTTTGCCATGCATGCACAGCTGGTGTAAATTAATATGAGGATCTGTTGTGGTTTAGGCCCTCAATGGCAGGCGTAGTGTTGAATCAGGGCTTGTGGCCCACAAAGTGCTGGGTCGCACCTTGTGTTTCTGTGAGTGGAAGGCCGGTAGAGTTTCCACTGCAGCAGTGCTCTGGTGCATCCTTTTCTGTATTAAAATGGTATTTATGCCAATGCTGCTGCTCACCAGAATATTCATGTTTGTAATCCTTCAAGAACATGTTTTTAGTTTTTAGCATGGTTTGGCTGCAGTTGTACAAACATATATTTTTGCCTGTTCTTCACTCTGCATTCTCTGGTTCACATGCCTTTGAAATGCAGATGATGGTCTGTGTTTTAATTTGCAGGCATACTCTGTACCTAAACAGTTCTATATATGCAGTTGTATATACCTAATGTCAGTAGTGCAGAAGTATTTCTGTCTTAATTGCTTACAGCACTGGAATGTTGTCTAAAGTACATACCAGCCCTACCCAATTGCAGTCAATTTTTATGAATTCTCCACTCAGTAAAAGCAAATTAGTAACACTTTCTAAATGCTTGTAAGAACATGAAACAAGCAAGCATCCTAAATAAATTGAACTGAGAAGCATACTAAGTTTTGTGGCAACAACATTAAATCAAATAGTTAATACATCACATTACATTACACAGTTGTGATGGCAGAAAAAAGTCAAGTTGTCTATGTAGTCTATATTTGTTTAACTGGTATCAGTCAACTGCTTATTCAAGCCCCTTCTCTTAGCCCTCCACTCTTCACAGGTCTTCCTCAAAGACACAGTCACCTGCAATTCACACAGGTAATCTGTTTTATTCATCCCCTACTATTTCTATGAAAAAGTACTTTCTTATATCTAGGTTGAGCTTTGTGTCCTTAAATGAGTAGGCAGGTTGTTTCTACCCTCCATTGTCTTTCTTAGTGAATTTTATTTATTTGTACTAATTTCTGAGTTGCTTCCAGAACTATACAACATCTTTCTTTCTTCATTAATCCTCAGGTGAAGATAAATGTATCTCTTGCATCCTCTTGCACCTTTGCCCCCATTCTTTTTATAACCCTGGTAGTTTTGATGTGTACCTTCTCAAGTAACTTCAGATTCTTACTCTGTATGGGACCAGATCTGAATACAGTGCTGCATATAAATAAACACATGAAATGAATTTATTTCTGTTTAACAGCATTTAGGCTAAAGGGATACTGGGTGATATGATCAGTGAATGAATGACAGCCTTCAGTTAAGCTTCTTTGGGGAAGCAACTCATATGCTATGCCTCTACTTCATTCATTTTGAGAGTATATATTCTTAAAAACAATATACATATATGACATGCTGGCAGAATTAAGAGTTTTGATACCAGAAGTTGCTTTGTGTTCAGGGCCTTCTTTTTTTCTGCCCAAATTAATGGAGCTGTGCTTTCATCTAAGCTTTCTCATGCATCAGATCACCTGGCAATAACAGCCTAATATCAATACTGAACAGTTCCACTACAAATCTTGAGATTTATCTTATGTTATTTTGTCAACATATGTAAACATATAAATATATGTTTCATATATTAACTTTTCAAATCTCACTCTCAACATTTATTTCATTTTTTTTTTTGCTCCCGTGAACACAAGTTGACAATAGTGCAACAACCAAGCTCTGCTTCCTGCCCTTGTATCATGGTTTGAAATGTCCACATTCACTTGCCTGTAACCCTAATGATATTCAATATGACCTTCTACCCCTTCCTGCTAGTTTTGTCTGTTCTATGCTGTCTTCTCATCCATTTTAACCTGTACATGATACCATGCATCACAGCGAGTTTTACATTTCTTCCTATCCATTGCAGCTTTTGCTTTTCCCTGAAAATTTCTTTACCTTCATGCCTGCTGATATCTCTGTTTCTTCATGTTCCAGTGTAATCCAGTTATAAAACGGCATCATGATAGACTGTTATGGCCTGTTTTCTACAAAACCCTATATCCATCCAAGACCTTCTGTCCTTTTTAGTGTTCCTGTCATTTTGCTTCTCACTCCCATACTCCTCCGTTTAATAGCATAACTATCCGAATATACCTTTCCATTGAGACCCCAGCAAGATGGCCTCACTGGGAAAACTGTAAGCTCCATGAGTGGCACACTGTTTGTGTTTGATGTGCTCCCCCCACTTCATATTTCTGTCCATGAGTCCATTTTTGAGTAAGGTATTGTGGTCCTGGATTTTAACCTTCTTGTTACACTACTACTTGGTACTAGCAATAGTTCCAAAAAGGCCAATACACTCCCACCTATCTATAGATCTATATTTTCTAGCCACTTCTATGCCCTTCCCTGTGCTCATTCTATATTTCCATTTGCCAAATGATTGCTGATGGCATGTGTTATGCCTCCTGCCAAAGACAAGAATCCATCTCACATCCTAGTTTGTTGTGTATAATGTCAGTCTCAGAGTAGTCTGTCTCACTGCCTTTCATCTACTCCATCCTGTAACTGTCCACAAGACATTCCTTCTGATGGAGTTGCTGATAAATACAACTTCTCACTTCTCCTCCTTCTACCTGCCATACCTGCATCAGTCCTTCTTGGACTGCTTATGTTAGCTCTCCTACTTTCTTCTTCTAAGCTATTTCTCCTGTCTGTATCACTTTGGAATCTTCTTTTCCCAGTTATGGTTGTCTTTTCTAAGCTGCCTGTAGGTCAAGAACTGCTTCCTTCAATCCCTGTGCCTAAGATCTTATTTTCCTGCTTTGTTGTCTGCCAGACATTCCTCCTTTTTGTGCATCCTCCCTCTGACTTTTATAGTCCCTTTGTCATGTAACTATCAGTCTGTTCTTTTCCTTCTCCATCTGGCATGATTATTATTTATTGTCGTATTCTGCCTACTGTCACTATCTCTCTAACTTCAGACCTCAGCTGTTCCCATCTAATCCCACTTCAGGCTTCAGCTGTTCCTGTTTAATCCCAATCCACCACACCATTTCTCATTTTGGCTCTTTCTCTGTTCCTTCTGTGGTGGTCTGCCTTGTCTTCTTTTTTTCCCACCTGTCCCCTCCCAATACATTTAGTTATGGACTTGCCTAATGCCAGTGAAATAAATGTATTAGATGGGTGTTCACTGAAAGTCCAAAACAGCAAGTATAAGTGTAAACAGTAATTTAGACTATTCTGGGACTGTAGTATGTCTAAGTATGCAGTTAGCATATCAAGCATAGCTGGGATCTTGGGATGTGCAGGGGGAAACTCTTTAAAAGTATAAAAGCAAATTTTGAAATTTACTGAGTGTTTTGAATCCTACTTTTAATTTTCAAACTGTCAGGACTCACATTACCATTGTCATATCTGATATGGAAATGTACCTGCCAGAGACTTATTTATGGTATCTGTGGAATATGTGAGTAGACAACAAAAAGTGAGGAAATCACAGTACTCAGAAAAACACGGGGATTATCACATTAATATTCTGTAGTCCTGAACAATACTTCCTGAATGTCTATATTCTTGGCTGGACTTCCATAGTACAACAAAATATAGCAAGACTGCCAGACTGAATAACTCAATACATCTCGTCATTAGATTTTGTTTGAATTGAAGAAGCTGATTCAGCCTTAATGACAACAAATGTACAGACTCCAACCTGAACATGCCATAAAGGTAGGGGAATCATTATTAGGAATGACTAAGTTCTCATCATAACAACACATCTGATCCAAATTTTGACTTGCCTTTGCAGTTCTACCGTTATTGTGTAGTGCTGACTGCAGCATTGGGAGTAGTTAGTTGTAATATAAGTACTGTCATCATGCAACACCAGTAATATGCTGCTGTTACAGTAATAGGCAAATGGAAGAAGTGACTTACTTCTGTGAGACTCTTATAAGATATCATAGCTTCTCTAAGACCTGTAAAAAATCCCAAAGCTACTAAATTCCCTAGAAATTTGGTCAGAATTCAAAGGTGGAAACATCACCTGCGAAGCTACTACTGAACCTGGTATATACACATCTATCTTAAAGCCATGGAGCATAGAAGGTGAAATGGGAGTTAACTGTATTCTAATTCTGTGGCAGACAGGGGTGGCATTTAGTTTTAATTTGAGTGGTATGAAGATAATGAGACATGTGATGACTTGTCGGAACATGGGTTAAATTGTTGGCTAGGCTTGTATGAGCCTCAGGGTCAATAGCCTAGTACCGTCCTGTGATCCTATGATCCTATGAGTACTGCTGCTTCTGTTTGTATGACAGTATAAGCAGCTCATCTGAAGGTCACTGCCATCCTAGAAAGAGATGTAACGCTAAGGAGAGTTTTACAGTCCTACTTTTGACTCACAAGATTAAAATAAAGTTCTGACAGAAGGACTGCAGTGAGCATCAATGTCCAATCAATAACCCATTTTCAATATCAGCAATAGATTATAGATGGCAATAATCCTATTTAAAAATAATACTAAATAACCGGAGTACCTAAGGAAGATACACTCATTCCTCTATTACCAGACATATCAAAAATGTTCTGCAAATGCCAAAAACTTACCTGCTTGTCTGTGGGTAATAGATAATTGATTGCGCAGTGTGTTACTCTAATGAAATTGATTCATAGAAATAAGTCTACATCAGGTATACAAAGAACAGGTGTACAAAACTGTGTTTCCATCAAACAAGCAGTGGAAAGTAACAGTCACATAACCTTGTCAGATATTTGTTTTCTGTGAGTAAGAATAGCTCCTTACTCCTTGTACCCCCTTAATTAATATACCTAATGCAGAGTAGCAGAAAGCACTCTAAGAACTAAGCCAGCATGAGAATAGAGGACGGATATTCTACCAGTACAGATGACTGCAAATAGGAGGACAGAGAACAGGTAAGAAGGGGGTGGAATTTACTTGCTAAAACTAGCAAGAGAACCAAAGTATTGTGAGCAAATAACTAGAGACTGAAAGTTAATAGAATAGGAAGAGGCCAATAGGAGATTTGGACTGCAGGTTAGAGGCTGCCCTCCCTATCAGAGGTTTTCTAAACAATCCTTTACTGGTTTGTGATTGACTGTACAGTAGCGTGGTAAGAGAAGTTTTTATCTGAATTTATATTTTATTTTTTACCTCTGTTTTTCACTGTTTAAAGGAAGAAAGTGATAGCATGTAGACAAGAAGATTTATTTTGATTTATATTTTGTAGGTTTACCTTTAATTTTAACTAACTATTAGAAAGGGATTGGTTTTAGACAAGAAATCTCAAGCCATCCCAAGAGTCCTGGTCAGCTATAAATTCACACAGACTGCAGAGAGGACCATCCATCTTATCTAAAGAATGCTGCCTTGGTTTCCAATTTATTGATCATTACTGTTAAAATGAGGTGCACCTGCAAGTGATAGTGAGCAGAAGCTACTGCTCGCTGTGTAAAGGAACTCCAGCTTTTGTGTGACTTTCACAACTTGTATGTTCTAGGTACTTTATGGTACTTGATATTTAGTTGTATATTGTTTGTGTGACTTGTCTCTTAGCAGTCGATTTAAGTTCTCTTTGAATTCGGGGGTCACTGATTTTGATTATTCTTTTCTTATAACATTTTTTATTCATTGGCAGCTGGATATGGATTCCTTAAATGAATATGCCATTAATGATTTGCTAAAGCACAATTATCTTGCACAGTGTAATAAATGATTTGTACATTTAAATGTAATACCTGATAACACTGGTGATCTGTGTTCCTCGTGTCAAAAGTTGGATGATTTGCTTACCATTATTAGAAGTAAATCTAGACTTACTGATGATGACTGCACTTGTGTAATTGGCAAGGCTTGTAGAACTGTTGTCACATATATTAATGACTGGACTGATGTGATAAATAATGTTAGGCAAAGAACAAATAGAACTCATTTAGGAAAGTATGTGTCTATTGTCTGTAATGATTATTCAACTCCTATAATGCCAATGACAATGGCAACTTTGAAATTCTTGACACAAGTATTCAGCAATCTGAGGATTTCAGAAAGAAAGGAAGAAGTTTACAGCAAATAACAAGGAAGAAAAAGGAACTGATAAATGCCTGTAAAACAAAGAGAATACATAATAAAAATGACACTGCTTTGTTATGTAACACAGATTACAGGAAGTGATAACATTTTTCTGTCAGAAAAACTTCAGTCTACAGAAAAAGGCATCATTTTCCCGAAAGAAGTTGAAGATTCTTCAGATCAGGTCAGAAAAGATTGTCTTGTAAATGGAGATTCAGTTATTAGAGGAACTGATAATTATATCTACAGAGAAGATGATGAACATTGAATAATCTTATACTTGTCAAGAGCAAAAATAGAGGGTGTGAGGCAGGCCTTAGAATGCTTTAATGTAAGAAAGTATGGATCTGTTTTTATTCATGTTGGTATAAATGATCTCATCCACAAGGATTCTCTGACTGTTTGTGAGGAACTTAGCATAGCTTGTACAGGTGTTAGGACATATTTTTCACAAATCATATATAGAAAGGACAGTCATGTCATCATGAATGAAAAGATTTTTTGGGTAAATTCCTACATGAAAAAAATATCATGTTGTAAAAAATGGAAATGTGTAGCGCATCCAAGCCTGATTTTGGGCACGTGTTCAGACAGGATGGCGTGGATTTGTCAAGATCAGGGAAGAGAATTTTTGCAGCAGATATTTTGCAATATTTGACAAACACAAGTCCAGATTTTGACAGACTGAAAATTTAACAGTTCACAGACAGCAACATTTGATGCATATCTGATGGCTGTTGAACCTAGGAGCATTAATAATAAAGTTTTTTATTGGAAAATTTGCTACATTCCCACAAGATTGATGTTATTGTTTGTGAAACATGGTTAAAGAATACTGACTGGAAACCATTTCTGTCAGGATATAAATGTTTTTACTGTACAGACATTCTAATAAAAAATTGGGTGAAGTGTTATGATAGAGAGTAAAGATAGTTATGAAACCTGTGTTTATTGCATGTTTAGTTACAACACCAATATTATAGATTGTATAACTGTGCCAGTAAAGACAACCATGGAGCATATAACAATCATTGGAGTGTATAGACCACCAAAGTCAAGTGCTGACGACCTATAGGAATTCATACATTTCTTGTATGAAATACAATAAGGAAGAATAATAGTGGCTGGGGACTTAAATTTACCAGAAAACAGACTGGAATAATATTGATTAAATGACATTAGTAAGGAAATTATTCACAATGTATGTTCAGGAGCAACAATAGTTTGAGATTGTAAAAAAAAACTACCAGGGAACAGAACATAGCAGAAATTGTTTCTGTCCCTAAAGAAATTACTGTTACTTCACGTCAAGTTTTACCACGACTAATTTACAATGATCATGGGGTTGTAAAGATTAATTTGTTGCTAGATAATTCTGACAAACTGAAATCTAAACCAGTGCACAGAAGATTAATAACAGGTTATATGGAAGCAAAACAGTCACTATGTAAAACTAATTTTACTGATGCATTCGTGGAACACCTGCAAAAAGAATGTGAAAAGATTTGAAAGAGAAATTGTTTAAATGCAAAAAAATAAAAAGAAAATGTTTAATATCAGGATCTAGGCACACAGCATTAGGAGGCTCTATTTCCATAAGAACAACATACTTGATTAAGGTGAGAGACAAAAAAAATTAGAATTGGTAAAGAGGTTGAACTTCAACTTTAAAAAATGAAATAAGCTGGACAAACAAATTAAGGATAGTGTGAGACAAGATCAAGAAAATTTTGAAGAAAATGTATACATAAAAATATTCAGCATAATAAGAAACCATTTTATAGATGCATAAGATGTGGATGGAGTAAAGACATACAAGTTGATAAAATGTCTAGATTCTGAAATTTACTCTCAGATACTATAGATTATAGAAACATTTACAAAATCTTATGGAAAAGGGAGTAGGGCAAACCCAGAGTCATACAGACCCTTAAGTCTTCTTTCATGTTGTGGAAAAATAAAGAAGGTAATATTGGATAAGTTAGTGTCAGAAATTGAAAGGTTGGGATTTGAAACTATATATTAGCATGCACATGTTAAAAATAGATCTATTACTACCTGTAACATGATGTTGTATAACAATATAATAACAGATATGAATGAAAAATTGTGCTGTGATATAATTTATATAGATTTAACTTCAGCATTTGACAGGGTCATACACAAAACAGTGATCAATAAATTAAAACACTGGCTATTGATGTACACTTGATAAGATGGATAGCTGCATGGCATCTAGATAGGACATGGCAAGTGTCATACAACAATTGGACAGATGAAATTCTTGGTTACAGTCAGGGTGTCCTACAGGGCTCTGTCCTAGGCCTATACTTGTTTAGACTGTATTTTTTAGATCTATCTTTTTCATCTGAGGTGTTTTACAGTCTGTATGCAGATGATCTGAAATTGAGTAAACTGATTACATGTGTTACAGATAAGGCATGTCTGCAAAAGAAGTTAACTAAATTGACCATTTGGGCACAGGAGAATAATATGTTGATAAATACATCTAAAACTAAGCATAAGAGATTTAGGAGACATAAACTGAAAGGTGAATATTTAATACAGCACACAGTGATTGAAACTGTAGCGTCATTTAACAACCTGGGTTTATGGGTAGATCCAGATATGAGTGATTCTAATCATATCAACCCATTGGTTAATGACAGTTGTAGAACTATGGGTTGTATAAAACTATATATAAAGTCTAGGAAATCAGAAATGATTAAGTCCTTGTTTGTTAGTTACTTTAGACCAAACTTGAGTATGGAATAACAATATGGAAACCGTATAAGAAAACAAGCATGAATAAACTGGGAAGAGTACAGCGAAAATATACCAAGGGCATCCATGGATGTGAAAATTTAAGTTATTACAAAAGACTAAAATATCTGAACTTGTACAGTGTCTCATATAGATATTTAAGAGGAGACCTTATTCTGGTATATAGGGCATTTAGAGACAACTACCTCTGGGAATGTTTGGAGTTACCGAAAAGTACGAGAGAATCATCAGACAAACTATGTAGAAGATTCTCTAGGAAAGAGAATGGACAATAGAGTTACGACTGCTGAATCCTACACAAATGCACTCTAGAAGCACTTACACAAGTGCATGGATCATGCTATCCCAAACAGAACCAAGATACTATCCTCCAAAAAAGGAAGCCAATCTGGTGGTCCCCTGCCATAAACAAACTCTACAACAGAAGGAAGAAACTGTTGCAAAAGAGAGTAAAATCCCATGAGTGGAGGAGCTCCCTGGTCAGCCTCAGTAAGAAGCTGAGATCCCTTATAAGATCCTCCAAAGCTAACTACAAAAACAAAATCGCCACTGATTCTAGGGACAAGCACAAAGCATTCTATAGCTATATCTATAGTTACAGTGCAACAGCACAAAAATTACAGAACCAACTGATATTGCTAACATCCTGGCAGATAGGTTCAGTGCTAACTTTACCCCCCCCACTCACCCCCTAAAGGGCCCATATCTATACAAGAAGAATGCAGAGTACCTGTAATCACAACTATGCAGGTAACAGCTGCACTCTCTAAAGCCAAAAACACAGCATCCATGGGACTGGACAAATTCCCAGGCTGCGTTTTACACAAACTTCATAATGAACTGGCTCCCCACCTAAGCACCATGTTCAATCATAGCCTCACATCAGGCTTTATGCCCACTGAATGGTGCACAGCAACAGTTATCCCACTCTACAAAGGGGGAGCCACCATTGATCCCGGGAACTATCGACCTATTAGCCTGATGAGCCTGGTTTGTAAGGCCATGGAACATATCATCATGGAACTCATAAACAAAGACATTGGTAACCTCCAAACTCTGGACCCCACTCAGTTCGGGTTTGTGAAAGGCAGATCATGCCTCCTGAAACTGACTGACTTCTTTGAGGCAGTCATCAAAGCTGTAGATGAGGGTAAGTTGGTTCACACAGCCTATCTTGACCTCGCCAAGGCTTTTGACACCATCCCCCATTCTGGAATTATAGCTAAACTCACTAAACTAGGTATAAATCCCTGCGTCACAAGATGGGTTGCCAACTGGCTCACTGACAGAACCCACACTGTAAAAGTTGTAGACTCCAAATCTGACTTCAAACCAGTGACAAGTGGAGTACCACAGGGTACAGTCCTGGGACCTCTCATGTTTGGTATCTACTTCTCTGAAGTACAGGCTAACACAGAAGGCCTTTGGCTAACAAAGTTCACAGATGACTGCAAACTAGGAGCCATAGTCAAGTCCCCAAATTATGTGGACATCCTACAGAAGGGCCTCACTGAGACAGATGCCTGGTGTCAGAGCCATGGCCTCAAGCTCAATGCCAGAAAGTGCATTGTCATCCCCTTTGGTAAAAACTCTGTACCCATGAACTACCACATAGGTGGCAGTCTACTTAATGCCGAATGTGTGATAAGAGACCTTGGGACCCAGGTGGACAGTAGTCTTTCCTTTGATAATCACATTGCCACAGTAGTCAGGAAATCATTCTAAGTGACACACCTCATCACAAAAGGGTGCTCATCCTGGAAAAAAGAGGTCATTGTTCCCCTCTACTCAACACTCATTAGACCCATTATAGAGTACAACGCCCCTTTTGGAATGTGCCTCACAAGACATCTGCAGCAGCTGAAAAGGCCATAGAAGTACCTCACAAAGAGGATTACTGGCCTCAAACAGATGCCCTACACTGACCATCTAAAAAAACTCCAGCTTTACTGCATAGCATATTGCCTACTCTGAGGTGATCTCTGCCTAACATATAAAGCTATGTCAAACCTAGAGCTGTTGGACATGCTACACCTAAAGAAATCCCAATACCTCTGAGCTACATGCTCTAGGGAGCTAAACCTTGTCACCACAATAAACAGGACATGCTGGATGGATAGATTCCTGTCCCAGAGACTTCCCATACTTGGGAACAAGCTACCCATCTATGTCAAACAAAGTTCCTCATCAGTACTCTTCAAGAAAAATCTTGATGATTGGATGGGAAATAGAAAATATACCCCGGGGATCACTTCTGTGGCTCTGCTCGACAGGGGTACAGGAAAATAACTTTCTTGGGTGGCGTAAGCCAGGGAACCTTGTTGGCTAGGCTTACTTAGGCCCTTGGGCCGATAGCCTAATACCTACCTATGAACCTATGAACTAACTGGTTCTCTGATAGTGCAGCTAATGCATGGAATAGACTACCAAATTGCATTAAAGCAAGCACTGGTTTAGATATTTTTAGGATCAACCTGGACACTTATTATGGGGTTAACTGTTTTGGTATATTGGCAGGCTAGAAGCATTACTGCCCGCACTTGAAATATCTGTATGTATGTATGTATGTATGTATCAGGGATTAATATCTGAGTATAGGCAAGGAAAAAGAGATAGGAGACTCTTAAGTGAAAGACCTTCACTATTACAGTTTTTAGTTGAATCTAGAACAGAAGCTGCTGTTAAAAAAGTAATAAATAGTAGGGCATATCAAATATTGCACAATCTCATAGGAATCAATCAAAGAAGGTTAGAAAGGACTGGGGAGAAAGAATGGATAAGCAATACAGAAGGAAGCAATGGGATGACATATGTATGGTCCCAAATATGCAACAAAGTCTAGAAAATTTAGGATTTTTGCTTAGAAGTATTTGCATAGGTATTTTATATCCCAAGCAGGTACCAAAGAAAATTTCATCAGGTAGATAGCAAATCTCCATTTTGTGTGTGAGGGGGAAGAAAGTGGTAACTGGGAACATGTTTTGGGAGTGTAATAGGTTGACAGACTTCAAACATTCCCTATAGTGTACTCTGTCAGAAATACTGGGTGAGCAAGTGGGTGTAACTAACAAAATGATTTTTTTTAGATGGAATACAGGATCTGAATTGCCTAAACATAGTAAGGCCTTGTTAAGTTTAATTCTGGTAGTTGCCAAAACAGTAATTACTGGAAAATGGAAATCAAATCTAAACCAGTGATGGCAACCCTATGACATGCATGACAAAGGTGACACACCACGATGTTTCAGGTGACACACCAACGTTCATCAACACCCAAGTTACCAAAGAAACTGAATGAACAAAAATACAAGAAAATGTGATCCTGCACTTATTTATTAAAACTCAGCAGCAAAAAAGTCATTAATTGATGTTAATCAAATCAAATGCAATGTGTTCCATATTTTTTTCAGTTCAATTCAAATTACTAGTAAAAGTAGAATAATATTTGGTGCACTATTTTAAGCCAATTATCAGTGCACATATTGTTTTCTTTATTGTACATCACTGATTTTTTTCTTTTATGCTGTTACACCATATGATTTATCCCTAATCTTTAGTATCAGTCCACACATCAATGCAACCATCTTAACACATCTTCTCTTCTCTGTCACTTTCTACTTTTAATACTACGATTAAATATATGCCACCTATAATCTACTTATACCCACTACCTAGCTATAAGATTCTAACTATATCTGTCTTACCTTTAAGTTTAACTCTCTAATTCTATCTTTCCCTTTTCCTACCCCCCAAAAAAAAATTGAGCCGTATTGTTAAATATTTCTAACTGCATAAATTTCCTACATGCTAATGTTCCATTGTTATTGTATTGTGCCTTTTTACAACATATTTGCTGTTTAGATAGTTTTCTGTATTATTTCACTTGCTTTATAATTATAATTTTGTTTCCTTACAAATTCATGTAAAGATTTTTATGTACATTGGAGCTTTTCTCCCCGGGTCTCCACTGAAAATGGGTCTCAAGCCCAGTGGACTTTCCTGGTCAACAAATGTCAATAAATAATAAATAAATAAATAAATACATAAATACATAAATAAATAAATACATATATTTCCCTATCTCCAGCAACAATCTCCAGATCATCTTGTTGGATCACAAGACATACCCAGGAAAGCTGAGAGACATATAAACCTTCTAACATGTCATGAGACTGCTTTGGATCCTCCTCTCAGTGGGCTGTACCTGGTATGTCTCCAGTGGGAGGTGACAAGAGGCATCTTCTTGAAGTATCCAGAGCATCTCAGATCTCTCCCTGTATCCTGAAGAAACAGTGACTGAACTCTGTGCTCCTCCTGAATTACTAAGTTCCTCACCTCATAACAGAGGATTAAACCCAGGTATCCATGAAAGAACTTAATTTCTGCTATTTGTATCCATGATGACCTTCTTTAAGTCACTACACAAAGCACATGACCATAGGTGAGAACAGGGACACAGACTGATCAGTACATTCAGAGCTTCATCCTATGATCTGGATCTCACATTACTACAACACTCCACTGTAATGTGTGCAGCAGTTCCGTAGCTGTATTACTCTGCTATTTTCCAATCCCATCTACCTCCAAATATGAACAAAATCCTTAAGATGCATCTATGGCTGCACCTTAGATAGCTGCTAACTAAATAAGTAGGCACAATAGCACTGACAGAGCAGTGTGTGTACAATATTTAAAGAATTCTGGTGCAAATGCTGTTTTTAGTTGTGTTTTTGGCATCCCGTACACCAAATTTATGAGTTAAGTGTATCTACAGTGCGGATCTGTTTCAGCTGTCATGAGTTTCTAAGGACATGGATTTGTTAATAACTTGTCTTGGCCTGGTGATATTAATAAACCTGGACACCACTGGCGGTGTGTTGGCTGATGGATACCGTAAGAATGCTGCACTGTCTCTGTAAGTGGTCACTGAAAGGAGCTTATGTTAGAAGGTGGAAGGATGTAGTATTACTACAGAATGAGTTACACTAGAGGAGGTAAATAAGAAAGGAAAAACGTCAAGCTCATTCTCAACAAAGATACTGCATAGAAAAGGCAACAGCTGGCCTAGACTACTATCAGAAATGCTACTCTTGTTGATGAAAACACCTTATATTCCCAGAGTCATACAGAAGAACTTGTTTTGTAGTATTAAAATCCATCACTTCTAATACAACAGTGTGTGTGTGGGAGGTTTGTTATGGCATCACCAATGAAGTGTGCATAAGAAAAGAAAAGCTGTGTTAGCACCTTATCATTCATTATACTAGCTGCTTTCTATTGGAAACCAAACAGCATATGAGCAGTCTGCTGTAACCTAAGTAAAATGAAATGTTTCTCAAGAAAAACAATAAACTGGGATGACAGATTAGCCTACAAAAATTAAAGTGTGACTGATCCTGATATATACAGTACAGAAGCTGAATTTACATAACCTTTAACAGTCTGCAAACAAATCAAATCCAAACCCACTGACATGTTCCTTCTGCAGCTATTAAATGTATGCGTCTGTGTGTGTGTGTATGGGGGGGCGGTTGGGTGTGGGTGTGAGACAGACAGAGAGAGAGAGACTACAAAGTGTCCATAGCTAATATGTGCACTGGTGTACAGTGGGGAGTTTATTAAACAATTTGTCTTTTTTTTCCATGTAAAATTTATTTAAATCCAGCACAGTGATAAAATAACATGCCATATTCTAGAAAGAGGAGATTGCTGAACCAGGTCTAAAATTAATGTACCATTTCTATAGTATCTACACCACTTTTTTTTAATGTGTTGGTTATCATCACTTGGTTGCTTGCAGATCATTATCATGAACTGACAGTGTAATCTTTAGCCTGCAAACCTTTTATACTGGTGGTTGCTGTACTGAGTCAGAATGTCTCCAAAATACAGAGGAAATGTTACTGGATATGAAGTTACTGCAATTACAATGTCTCAGTACAATTTGTATGCATTTAGTGTTGCAAGCTGCTAGCTGCATTGTAAGAAAATAACAGATGAATATTACAAACCAGAAACAACTTTAAAACATTTTTCTTCAGGGGCATTTTAACTGAGAGAAACAGTAGACTATAAATATTATTTAAACACGCACTCTGCATGCGTGGTTTATGCAGTGCCAAGTTCAAGCTGAAATAATAATGTCTCCTTTGTATATTACAGGAGGCAAGTGATGCTACAAAAAGGAGGCATGAAGAATAAATCAGCAGAAAATCCAAAGTATCTGAAAAAGAAAATCTGAGAAAAAGGAGGGCAGCGTTAGGAGCCGTAGAATGCTTTAACTGTAATGGCAGACAGAGGAGATATGTAGTAGATTCAGGAAATAGAGGCAAGGCTTCAGTAAGGAAACAGGCCACTGAAAGGGATATCCAGAGGATAGAAGAATAGATTAATTTGGAAAAAATATTTGCTCTACCATTTATGTTCCAAAACTGAGTACATTTTGTAAATTTGTAGGCTTGTAGTTCAAATCTAGATAGGTAGGCAGTATATGCAAGGCACAAAATACACTTGCAAATCACTGTTTGCTTATAGGGATGTAAAGACTTAAATCTGAAATATTTTAGTATCAAAATACATACTTGGCAATGTAGAGCTAGCTCACAGAGTTTGTTTTACTTTTTAGTACTTTACAAACATTGTAACAACTCTGTATTTATTTATTTGCTTTTAGAAGATCATGGGGAGCTGTGTTAAGCATAATTAACCAAAAATAAGTGTTCTGTGACTTGAAGTAGTTAACAGATATATATGTTTATTTTAATGAAATGAGCCATGTCATGAGTCACTTTAATTAAATGAAACATGGTTTAATGCTGTGGAGAGCACCCAGCAGTATAAGGCTACTATACCTTCCACATATTTAGACCAGCTACTACACAAGCAAGAACTAAAGGTGGAGGTATCTTGATCTGGGAGCGCTACAGAATCTTTAAAGCCCAAAATCCTGAAGGTTACCTATTATAACCGTGAAACCGCAGTTGTGCAAATACGGAAATGTCGACACATATTGAGCGAACCGCGAAAACACCAAACGTCCTGAAGCATGAATTTCGAAATGTCGAATCATCATAGTTGGCCCTTCTCTGGTATAGCTCCTTAAGGTAAGTGTGCAATAGTTACGGACCTTAGGGTTAGGGTGCGGGTTAAGGTAACTGCATACATAGTAATATATGTAAGCTTTAGTTTAGGGTTAGAAGTAGGGTTTTGTTAAGTGTATGTATGTAGATTATTTATTTTGTTTGGGTATAGCTCCTTAACGTAGTTGTGCAATAGTTACGGACCTTAGGGTTAGGGTGCCGGTTAAGGTAAGTGCATACATAGTAATATATGTAAGCTTTAGTTTAGGGTTAGAAGTAGGGTTTTGTTAAGTGTATCTATGTGGATTATTTATTTTGTTTGGGTAGGTAGTACGTAGCGGATGGTGAGGTTAGCCAACTATGCTGATTTGACATTTTGAATTTTGCGGTTCAGGACGTTCAGTGTTTTCGTGGTTCACTCAATATATGTCAACGTTCCCGTATTTATTTATGTGAGGTTTCACTGTTATAATATAGACCCAATCCTGAAGACCAAAATCCTGAGACCAAAATCCTGAAAGTTCAAAATCTTGAAAACTCAAATTCCTGAAAACTCAAAATCCTGAAAACACACAGGATACCAGCACTTACTATATGCCAGCACAAGTACATACAGAAACAAATAAAACACAAACCATATTACTCTTCTTCAAGTATATGGAGGGGGGCAAGCCCCCCTGCATGCCCCCCCACCCCCTGCTACTTAAATATATCAACTCCGAGATTGCACTTAGTGTACTGAAGTGCAATCTTGGAGTTGTTATATTTAAGAAGCAGGGGGTGTGGGGGGCACATCCCCCCATATTGGGGGTGCAGGGAGGCTTGCCCCCATGTGTTTAGCTGAAGGGTAATATGTTTTGGTATGTACATGTGCTGGAATATAGTAAGTGTTGGTATCCCATGTGTTTTCAGGATTTTGAGTTTTCAGGATTTTCGTCTTCAGGATTTTGGGCTTTCAGGAGTCTGTAGCGCTCCCCTTGATTTACATCAAAAATAAATATACCACAAGGCTGATCAGACAGAATGATACACTTGAGCTTCTCCGCATTCAAATCACCATAGGCAAAATAGCATAGCACTTCCTTGCAAACCGCAGGCCCCTTCTTTGACTCAAAAACCCATAACACATATTTAAGCTTACTGAAAACACACACCACCCAACCCAATACCATATTCACGGGCGACTTTAATTACCCCACTATTAATTGGAATTAGATACAACACCAAAGGTGCAGGCACAGAGATTCCTGGATTTTGAAAATACAAACTCAGATTGCCAATATGGCAAGCAAGGGCATAAACATTCTGGATCTGGTCCTCACTAATATAGGAGAGCACTTCACATCCCAGTAGTGTAAATGTCCTCTCTGGTAAGGTCAGACCACAAATGGTTTCTTTTGAAGCAAAAATAAACTCTGGAACCTTAGATAACCCTGGAATGTTCAGAAACTACTCTAAGGCTAACTTCCTACTATTACATGATAACCTGATAATATTTGAAGCCCCTCCCCCAATCCCTGAGAATTCTGCTGCCTATGCAGAACTGTTCACAGAAATCCTATACAAGCATGTTGATAGTTGCATAGAGGCAGCTGTACCCACCATGAAAAAGTACAGAACTAACTCATAACGCGAGCCACCCTGGTGGAATCATAATAGGCTGTATTACAGAAGGAAGGAAATCATGGCAAAAATTAGGAGGTGCAGCACCCAGCAGGATAAAACCCCTCTCATGAAACTAAACAAACAACTCAAATGACAAATAAAGTCTATCAAAGCCAAATTTGAGGCAAATTTGGCCTCCTAGGCCAAGGACACCAACATGGCATTACTTAGCTATGTCCACAACCTCAAAGGCAATACACAACTGTGTACAGAACTCATTGTTAATGGAGCCACCTATACTGAGCCAGAAGACATAGCAAACCTACTGGCAGACAAACTGAGTTATAACTTTACCTCTCTCTCTCTCTCTCTCTCCCTCTCCCTCATCCAGAAATATCATAATATATAACTCCCCTACTATCACTAGGGAACAGACCTTCAAAGCTCTCACTCTAAGGCCAAAAACACTGCATCAATGGTCCCCAACAATATCCCAGGATTCCTTCTAAACAGCATGAAACATGACCTATCAAGCCCACTAGAATCAATATTTAACAGTAGCCCCCAAACAGGCTTCAATCCTCAAGAATGGAGAACAGCAACTATCATCTTTCTGCACAAAGGTGGTCCAGCTACAGACCCTGGAAACTACAGAACCACAAGTCTCACTAGTCTAATATGCAAAGCTATGGAAAGAATTATCATAGAAATGATGACTAATGACATAGGAAATCTCTGGCACTAGACCTAACCCAGTTTGGTTTTGTCAAGAACAGGTCATGCCTACTCAACTTAGTGGACTTCTTTGAGAAGCTCATCAAAGCAACAGACAAGGACAAAATGGTTCAAACTGCCTTCCCTGACCTGGCTAAAGTATTTGACACAATACCCCACTCAGACACTCAAGAGGTTAGGTATAAACCTTTATGTTATCCAGTGGTTAACTGGCTCACATGCATGGCCTAGGAAATTAGAATTAGGGAACCCACCTCAACAAAGAGGCCTTTCATCTGTGATCAGTCTTGGGACCACACCTTTTAGGCATCTACTGCACTGAAGTCAAGGCCACTATTAAGGGCCTCTGGCTTACTAAATTTGCAGACATTTGCAAATAATGAGTACTCATAGAATCCTCCACTGACACTAATGTTCTCAAGAATGGCTGACAGACAAATAACTGGTGTCAGAGTCATGAACTAAAGCTAAATGCCAAGAAATGCATACTAGTATCCTTCTGGAAGTCAGCAACTCATTGGTTCATAGGTGTGTAGTAGGCTAATGGCCCTGGAGCCTTTACAAGCCTAGCCCATAGAAGTGCCATGGCATTGTGCAGTCCGATGTTAGTTCCCAGTGTCTCTATCAAGTAGAGCCACTGGAGTGATCCCCAGGGTGAACTTTCTATTTCCCATCCACTCATCAAGATTTCTTTTAAAGAGGGCCAGTGAGGTGCTCTGCTTGATATGTATGGGAAGTCTATTCCAGAGCATGGGCAGTCTCTGGGTTATAAACCTGTCCCTCCAGCATGTTCTGTTGATTGTGGTAATGAGGCTGAGGTCTCTGGAGCGTGTGGTGTGGAGGGATTGGGATTTCTTTAGATGTAGCATTTTTAACAGAGCTGGGTCAGACATGACTTTCTAAGTCAAGCAGAGATCGCCTTGTAGTAGACAATATGAGACAGAGAATAGCTGGAATGTTTTTGAGTCTGTCCATCTATGACATGTGTTTAAGGCCTAGGATCCTCTTTGTGAGGTACTTTTGTGGCCTTTCCAGCTGTTGCATGTGTCTAGTGAGGTACATGCCAAATGGGGCATTATACTCAATGATTGACCTAATGAGGGAATAGTAGAGAGAGATGATGACCTCTTTCTTTCTGGATGCAAAACCCTTGGTAATGAGATGTGCCACATAGAAAGACTTTCTGAATACAGTGACAATGTGGTGGTCGAAGGAGAGGTTGCTGTCAACCTGTGTACCCAGATCTCTTATAACACCTTCAGCGTTCAGTGGGCTCCCATCAATGTGGTAATTAGTGGAAACTGAGTTTTTCCCAAAGGGGATGACAATGCATTTTTGGCATTCAGCTTAAGATCATGGTTTCAACACCAGTCATTGGTCTCAGTGAGGTCTTTCTGTAGGATGTCTACATCACTTGGGGAGTTAATAATGGCTCCCACCTTGCAGTCATTTGTGAACTTGGTCAGCCAGAGTCCCTCCTTGTTGGCCTGGACTTCTGAGAAGTAGATGCCAAATAGGAGAGAACCCAGAACCGATCCCTGTGGGACTCCACTCGTGACTGGTTGGCAGTCTGACTTGGAGTCCACTACTTTCACACTGTGGGTTCTATCTGTGAGCCAATTTGCAACCCACCTAGTAATATAGGGGTTGATGCCTAGTTTGGTGAGTTTATCAATAATTCCTGAGTGGGGAATGGTATCAAAGGCCTTGGCCAGATTGAGGTAGGCTGTATGAACTGCCTTGCTCTCATCCACAGCTCTGGAGACTGACTCAAAGAAATCAACCAGGTTGAGCAGGCATGATCTACCTTTCACAAACTCAAATTGCATGGGCTCTAGAGTTTGGAGATTCCATATATCCTTGTTAATTAGGACCATGATGATGCGCTTCATAGCCTTACATATCAGACTCATCAGGCTAATGGGGCGATAATTCCCAGGGTTTGTAGTCGGTCCCCCTTTATGGAGAGGGATGACTGTAGTAGTGCACCATTTGGTAGGAACAAAGCCTGAGGTGAGGCTGTAATTGAACAGGGCACACAGATGTGGTGCCAGTTCACTTTGTAGTTCATGTAGAACACATCCAGAGGTATAGTCATGTCCCATGGAAGCTGTATTCTTGGCCTTGGACAATGCAGCTTTAACCTGTGCTGCAGTAATGCTGGGTGCCTGGCATTCATCCGGTATTGTGATTGATCCTTTCGGGGGGGACAGAGGAGTAAAGTTGGCACTGAATCTGTCGGCTAGTATGTTAGCAATATCTGTTGGCTCAGTATAGGAGGAACCATTGTGCAATATCTCAGTGCAAATCTGGGTATTGCCGTGAAGATTTTTGATATAACTATAGAAGGCTTTGTGGTTGTTTTTAGTGTCTGTCACAATTCTGCCTTCATAGCTGGCTTTAGAGATTTTGATAAGGGATATCAACTTTTTGTTGAGGCTAATAAGGGAGTTTTTCCAGTCCGGGGACTTCACCTTTTTCTGCAACAGTTTCTTCCTCCTTTTGTAGAGTTTATTAATGGCAGGGGACCACCAGATTGGCTTCCTTTTTTTGGAGGAGAGTGTCTTGGTTCTGTTGGGTATGGCTAGTTCCATGCATTTATGTACATGTTCATACAGTGCATTGGTGTATGATTCGGCAGTTGTGCATCTATTTTCCATTGACAGGGGTGCCGTGAAGTTAGCCACCTCTGTTTTTAGGAGTCCAAAGTCAGCTTTGGAGAAGTTTTTCATGGTGGCTACCTTTGCAGGGGGTGTGGGTGAGATGTGGATTTCCATGGTGATTAGTTTGTGGTCGGATCTAACCAGGGAGGAATTGACTACTGGTGTAGAGTAACAGTTGCCCATTAGTAATAACCAGGTCAAGGATGCTACTTCATCTAGTGGGGGTAAGAATGAGCTGGTCCAGGGCATTGGAACTGATGGATTCCAGGAAGCATTGGGCCAGTTTATTGGTGCAGGAGTAGTTTTCCCAGTTGATGGAGGGGTAGTTGAAGTCACCTAGTATGAGAGTGTTGGGGTTGTCTGTGTACATGAGGCAGTTGTTACACTGACTCAGAATGCCCAAGTTCACCAGGTTAATAGGAGAAAGCACAGGGAACTGACCTTTAGACATGCCAGGAGGGGTGGTCATTATTACTAAGTACTGGAGCTGTTTCCTTATATATGCCTTTTACAGGAAAAATGTCACTCAAGGTGTCTGAGTCTGTACAGAGCACTGCCAAACACTTGAGGGGAAACTAATAAGTAGACCCTGAAAATTTAAGGATGACGTATTTAGGTAGATATTCTGAAGTTATAAAGAAATCAAGCAGTACTTACTGGAAAAATAAAAAATTAGCTTGTCAAGAATGATGAAAAGAGGAGAGTCACATGAATGGCTACTGCCTGGCTACTACTAATGCTGGTCTCAGCATAGCTTCAATCTGTTGGGATACAATACTCCTTTGCTTCTTCTCTCACCAGAAGCAAAATGTTAGCACCAATCCCAAGAAGAGAAGCAGGCCACGGCCTGTTTGCTGATCCACAATCTAGTCCCACATGATGCAAGGGTCTGCAGGCTTGTAGACTTTTTCTGGTAGATGCCTCAAATAGCAACCAGACCAATCAGGTACATTAAGCACAGACACTCACTGACCGACCAGAAAGAGTCAGGAATCAATGCACTCAGCTCCTACTCTCACCAGGATCAGAATATAAGCACAGATTCCAAGCTGTCACCTATAAAGCAGTTATTAAGCTTTTTGGTGATCAGCAGTCTCCAGGAAATAATGCAACTGCACTCCTTCTCTCACCAAGAGAAAACAGAAGCACTAATCCCAAGATGACTACTGAGAGGCAGAATGTGGGCTCTCCAATAACTGGTGGTCTTGCAATAGATGCTTAAAGGTAAGATGAAAAAAATGGTTTATCCTAAACACTGCAGTCTGTGCTAGAGAAGTTAGATGTGAAAGTAGGTAACTTAAGTTTTACCTGTCTAAAAAGTTAAGTTTTAGTGGAGAGTCACTATTTTTAAAACAGCAAGATAGATTGAAAGGGGGTGGTCACTTTTATATTCTGGTACTATGGAATACAGTAGGATGGCCAATAAATTTAAATAGTTGAAGGGGAGTGATTTCACAGAATGATAATTTTGTGCTTAATCACACTAGCCAGTAAAGTAAATATCATATTGATAACACACCCCTATGTGTCGAACCAATAGTCAGAAATTCGGGACACACATAGACGGTAATCTAGCCTTTGACCATCACATGTATATGATAGCGAGGAAATCATTCTATGCTGTGCAACTTATAAACAAAGGTATAGTATCTCAGTAGCTCAGATGGTGTAGTGGTATGTTGCTATGATTGTAGTGCACAGGGTCCTGGGTTCGAGACTTGGCAGAGCTCAGATGGTTCAAGGAGGCCTATATTTAGCATTCATCAGACCTATCACTGGGTACAGTGCACCCTTTGGATGTACCTAACCAGATATATCCTGCAATTAGAATGTCCACAATGGTTCCTCACTAAAAGAATACTGGGTGTAAATAACATGTCCTATGCAGACCGCCTCAAAGCCCTATCCCTGGATTCTTTCTGCTATAGGCTGTTGAGGGAGATCTATACCTGGCATACAAAGCATTGTCAGACCCCATTTTGATGGATGTCCTGCATATCTGCAAAACAAACAGCACCAGAATTATCTATTCTAAAGACTTAAATCTTGCCTGTGATATAAATAAGACCCACTAGAGAGAAAGGTATGTAGTATATTTTCGAAATTTCAAACATCGCTCATATGGTGTCGACCATATGGTGTTCGATGTTTGAAACTATTGAAAATATAATATAGACCCCCCAAAAGACTAATTCCTGTCTGAAACAGGCTCCCCATCCATTTAAAGCCATGTTCCTTCCTAATCCAATTCAAGTGTGACTCAAACAACTGAATGGGGAACAGGAAATTCATCCCTGATTTGGCACCTATGTCTGTTATGGACACAGGCAACCTGTAATTTGTTCATCTCCTAGGCTCCTGCTTGTAAATGTTTCATCTTGCAAGCCCCTGCTTACACTTACCAAGGGCAGAAGAACTAGTCAGAGATTTGGAATGCATTGTTAGACTTAAAAAGGCCCCTGTGGCCAATAGCTTAGTTCGCACCTATGGAGCTATAAATGGATTTTACTGAGTAAATTACTGAGAACAAAATGAAGGTGGTGCATAACCAACAGAGTGGCATAGTGGCTAGCATTACTGCTGCACTGTACTTAGTTCTCCAGTCTAGTTCTCAGCTGGGATGCCTTCTATGCATTGTTGCATGTCCTCCATCTGCCTATGTAAGATTTTAAGGTGCTCCAGTTTTCTTCCACATCCCAAAGACATGCCATAGATGAAATGGTAATCCTCCAAATTGGCCATAAGTGAATGTGCCATGTCAGTAAGTGTCTGTACACCCTGTGATAAAATGGCACCTTGCACAGGTTTAGTTTCTCTGTCGTGCAACCCCTAAGCTCTGGCTTCTGTATGATCATGAAAAGGATTAAGTGGACAACTCTAAAAATTAATTGATGAATGTGAGAACAAAATAACTTTTGATTCTGCAGATGGAGGTACAAAACCCCAAATGCACGCCAGTCAGCCTAGGTATGATTAGTGAGCTTTGGGTGTTGGAGAAGAACAGCCAAAAGGTATGGGGGGGTGCAGGTCATCTCACCCATATAGGAAACAGCATTGCAGTAAGTCCTGTTCATAACAAGCAACTATTTGGGGGAATATTTGGCTCAACAGAAGCAGTCTGCAACTACGACAGCATTCTTGTCTTTCCAGACAACACATAGCACTGTATGTGGGCCAGATATGTGAAAAACGTGTATCACATTCCAGTACTGCATGCTGTTTCTCAGCAGCAAGCATGCTATCCTACTGCAAAAGGAGGGGAGTTAAGGCATAACACGTTTTTCTTTAACATGCCAGGGTGACACCCCTCTAGTAGCCTCCTTCCAGACCCATGATGACAAACCAATAGAGCTGACAGAGGTACAAAAGCATTGTTCATTGGTAGGGGCCAATATATGGCAGAGAAAAGAAGATAGAAAAAAATATTGTCACAATTTAATAAGCTTGGAAAAAGTTACATAAAAAATAAACATCCTTCTAAACATGACCAATTCTTTTTTAACAAGTTATGCTGTTATATGCATTCAAAGCACTCTGTGAATGCTACATCATAATATTTAGTCCTAACAGGTGTCTAAGATTCAGGAGTCAGGGTAACATTACTCTTATATAGGCCTGTCATTATTAAATGAAAGACAGTAATGTGCAACTAAGGTTCCTCTGAGCAGGTCACACAGCTATACCCTTCCTAAGAAGAACATTAAGCGTATCATGTGAGATGGTACTCATGAAAACCAAATAAAATGTTTAATGAATCTTCTTTAAAACAATACGGAATAAAATGACAGAAATATCTCATTGCTTAATGAATAAAAGCATTCCTTAATTTCTAGGCCTTAATCAGCAGAGAACCATTAAGTTGTAAGATGTATTAACAAAATCCCTGAAATATTTCAAAGAATCCAGAATGTGCTGTTGGTATCTCGTCAAGTGCAATGAACCATGGATGAAGGATGAGAGCGCAGAATATTGTGCCTGTGCCCACATCAGAAGAAATCAATACTGATCAAGGGAATTCACTTAATTGCTTGAGAAATCTAGCAACAGTGTCAGCACTGGTTTGTTCGAGAGCTTTAGAGAAGACAGACTCAGCAGGGAATTGTTAACCATGTACTTTCTGAGAGGACGTCAGTCCAACAAAGTTTCAGTTTGCCTTGAAACAGTGAGTTTTAACTGTGACGAATGAAACAGCAAAAGATTTTTTATTTCAAACAATACAATGGCCAGGTTGTATAAAACTTCAGCAGTATGTTATATTTAAAATCCAGCCAGAAAAGTGTAGAATCATAAATTAAAAGCAACACAGTAACACTCATATGAAATGGCATGTGATGTTAACTCTGTCTTGAAAGGAACTTCATTATTAAACTAATGCAGCATTGGCTGAATCCATATTGGTAACACTGATACAGGCTATTTAGAAAATTGATTGTGCAAGATTAGTATTCACTGGGTATATCTCAAGGCATATCTATGGGAATAGCATTTTATAGTTCAAGCTGTGTCATAAATCATACTTAAATTCTTTAAAATAACACAACCCTTGTTTTCTTCTAGGAGGCCCCTTAGTTGTATGACAGCAAAGTGGAATGATTTGATAAGTATGCTATTTGGGCAAAACTCCAAACAGCAACTGCCTTTGCCATGGATTCATGTTATATACTTGATAAAAATAAACATGCATCACACTTCCTTGATCCCAACAACTCATAAATGACAGCTCTTGTACATACATTCTCATAATGTATATATCATGAAAGACAGCTGAAGTACACGCATTCTCATAATATATGCACTAGTGAATAACAGCTCAAGTAATAACTTCTCATTATGCATGTACCCATGAATGACATCCCGAGTACACACATTCTCTTAATGTATGCACTGATGATTGACAGTGCCTGTACATACATTCTGATAATGTATATGCTTGTGAATCACAGCTCAAGTACACACTTTCTCATAAAGCATGTACTCGTGAATGACAACTCGAGTAATAACTTCACATTATGCATGTCCTCAAGAGTAATACCTTCTCATTATGCATGTACTCATGAATGACAACCCGAGTACATGCATTCTCATAATGTATGCACTGGTGAATGACAATTGTAGTACATATATTCTCATAATGTATGTACTTATAAATGGCAGCACAGGTACACACATTCTCATAATGTATGTACTCACAAAAGACAGCTCAATTGCACATATTCTCATAATGTATGTATTCATGAATCACATCTCCAAATGCACATTTTCTCATAATGCATATACTAATGAATGACAGCTGTACAGCTTAAGTGCACACATCATAATGTATGCATTTATGAATGACAGCTCAAGTACACACATTCCTATAATGCATGTACTCGTGAATGACAACTCAAGTACACACGTCCTCATAATGCATATACTTATGAATGCAGTAGAAGTACATACATGTTCTCATAATACATGTACTCATGAATGACATCCCTAGTACACACAGTCTCATAATGCATGTACATGTGAATGACACCTTGTGCACGCACATTTTCATAATGCACGTATTCATGATTGATGGCTCAAGTACACACATAGGTTCAAAGATTAGTCTGATGCTCTCATAATGTATGTATTCATGAAAGACAGCTCAAGAGCACACATTCTGGTAATGTATTAACTCATGAATGACATCCTGAGTACACACATTATCATAATGCACGTGCTCATGAATGACATCCTGTGTACACACATTATCATAATGCATGTGCTCGTGAATGCCATCCTGAGTACACAGATTATCATAATGCACGTGCTCATGAATGACATCCTGAGTACACACATTATCATAATGCATGTGCTCATGGATGACATCCTGAGTACACACATTATCATAATGCATGTGTTCAAGAATGACAGCTTGTGTACACATTTTCATGCACATATTCAAGTTCACAAGTACATGAGTAGCTATGATATCATTTTTTTTAGGATAGATTTTCCCAGCTTTACACCACATTATTTTATTATATTCACTCCATGGTTACTGCACCACAGAGGAAAAAGTGATCACTGACAGATTAATTCCTGCCTGCCTGCCTCCTTCTCCAAAGTGCACTGATGACAGCCCAGCCAAAACTCACTAAGATATGAGTATATACAATACTAGGACACAAACAAGTGAAGAAAACACTAACAAACACAAGTTCTATCTAATATATTCAAATAAGTGTGACTTCAGATCCAGAATGCAAGAAAGTAACTGTAAATCCTTTGTCACCATTACATTTTTCTATATTTATATTTAATGCATACAATATTCATACACAAATATTTCTTGTTAGCATGCACTACACATTACTTCAAGGTACTTACTAAATACTCAATGTATGTACAGAATCAGTCTCAGTGAAACCACCTTCCCTAGAACTGTTCCTTCTTCCTTCCCAATTTTTCTTCACATGTCCCAGCATTACCCAGTGTGTCCATTCATTCTCTGATTATTAGACTACCCAAATCTTCTCATCTCCCTCAAAGATCCACAGCTTTCATTTTCTATATCATTCTCTCTTGATCTGCTCTCCTCCCTCTACCTCCTTCCCAAAACTTCCTATTGCCTTACCACTCCCAGACTAAGAAACCACATGTGCAACCCCCATCTCTTCTTCCTGATGCCTCTAATGTCTAGCATACTGCTCAAACCCTTCCCCTTTAGCCTTACAGAGGGTTCTATACTACCTATGAACTGACTGCATCTGCACATCTATCCCTAGACCATCAAAATTCTCAGATTTGTTCTCCCTACCTCATCCAAGTCTACAGTCTCTTCTTTCTATTCTTCTTTTGCTACAAAACCACCTCTCCTGACTTGTCCAAGTCTCCACATCAAACTACTATTCTTAGGACAACATACTTCTTCCCCTTCTCACCTATTCACCTCTAGATCCTGCATTTCATCAAGTAAGATCCTTGACCACTATCTTCACCTTATAGTACCTCAGTAACCCTTCTGAATCTAACCCATCTTCCTTTTTCACCCTGTCTCAATCCTCACATCTTCCTTCCTCATTCATCTATACAGCCCAATCACCACCAGCCATTTCTTTTCCATCCTTTTATCTTACATACCCCACTTCATTTGTAAATAGAGTTATTTCCTCTTGGTGGCACCACTTATTTCCGAGTCCCCCACATCACCCATAACTTACATTTTTTATGTGCTATGCAACCCCTTCTTAATTTCATGTCCCACCATCTCTCCCACTGTGTCCAGACTACAATCCCTCCCATTCTTTTATCCACAATCTTTCCAAATTATTTCCAGATCCATGGCTATTATGTACCTTGGAAACATCAGTCTTCCCACACTCATTTCTCTCCTTCTGCCTCCATACATGGCTTAGGTATCCTCCTGCTGTGACCCCACCACATATTATTTGCATCAGACAATCTGTAATCTCTCTAAAGCCCTTCTATCAGCCGCAAACACACACACACACACACACACACACACACACACACACACACACACACACACACACACACAGACTCACACACACAATACATAACTATTATCATCATCACTGTGTGACTTATACCATCCACTGTCAGTGTTTTACTCACCAACATTCCAGCAAATCTCTCTTTCCTCCTGGTGTCCAGTTCTGTTCTATTAACTGTCAAAGTATGGGATACAAATGCATTCAATATACTTTGATCCTGCCCTCACACATCTTCCATATGCATCTAAATTGTTACAGCACGTACGATATTAAAAACAAATTATTTACACCCTTGAAATTGCAAAGTGGAATAACTAAACTTTGTGTACCCTCATTACCACCTTAGCTGGTTTTCACAGCGCTTCCAGCTGTGAAATGTATAAACATAAACATTCCATTCCATTTTCACATAACTAAAGATCAGCAAAACATTTCCAATGCAATAGTTTGCACAAAAATAGTACTTGTTTATCTTTGATTTTCTGATGGCTAGATTAAAGTTTTTGTATGTTGTGGATATCCCATACATTCCAATAAACTGTTGTAGCTCCCATAAGCCAAACATTACCTTAGCACACCTAATGTTATATGAGTTAACTAAGCTAAACATTTTTTGTCCACACTGTCAACATAAATAATTTTTGCTAATACACCCAACCAAAACACAAAGATGAAAATGCCACTATATGCAATACTCAGTAATCCTAACATTCTGAAACCGGGCAAGGTCTTTAAATGACAAATATAACTATAGTCTGCTAACAACTTCTCAAAAATACAGAAATTACATTGAATACTTTAAAGTACAGTTCTGATCTAATGGACTTCAGCCTTCATAATGTAAAGGTTAGTTCAGTTTTCACTTGTTGTTCTTTTTTATATGTGACTGGCAATGCCCTCTTCCAGCACAGAAACATCTTGCTTCTGTACAATTTCCATCATCTGAACTCTCATGTCATCATTTATTACACTGACCTCTGTAGGGTACTAATCTTAATGTATCCTGGAATTTCAATGCTGGACTTACAGACACCATTTCAGTAAAAGCCCCACACATTTCCAGAAACCTAGTAGAAGGAAAACAAATATGAGGTGCAACATCCACTTCACATCCCCTGCCCCCAGTCCTGCTTACCTTCAGACATTCAGCCATTTGCAACCATTTTAATAGCCATAAAGCTCCCTGTTGCCACCACAGCGTCCTTGCCTCACCTCTGATACAGAGTCCTTTGTTCCTTCTCCCTTGATGTACCATGTGCACATGGAGATTTAATTGTTCACAACTAGCCTCTAGGCCCCACTTCATTCTTTCACTCTAGGGTGTTTGAAGCACAAGCAGGCTGTTCAAAGCCTCCTCAAAAAGTCTAAACTGTACATTTTGGGTTAATTGTACTAGGAGGTATCCCCGTTCAGAACTGGCAAGATTCTTCTGCCCATGTTGGTTACTAGCCCACTCTCCACTCACTTTTTCTCCCATCCTTCTCATTGTCTCCTCTGTCTGTTTAGTAGGGCTAGGTCTGCAGCCTCCCCAACACATGTCTGATGCAATAACCATGTCTTCTGTGTGAGCCCTTGTCTTGGCAAGGTACCACCTCTTCTAGTGTAATGACTAGGCAGTCAGCCTAATTTAGCCAAACTCCATCTTGCCAGCTGACCTCCTCATATACCTTGCACTTCTAATGTAGTTAAACTGCATAGTCTTCATGCTGAGATCTGACAGCAGGTCTTTCTATGTATGGACTTCAGCTATCAGACACTCCTTCTTACAAGAATGGCATCATTTAATCATGGCTGGTGAGATCACTGTCCTTCTAAATTCTCTCTTGTCCAGTCCAAGGGGCCCTATCTATACTTGGTGGTTTCCTTTCTGGTCTCCTAAGCAACTTACTTAAGTAATCATCTAGTATAGACTTCATGTTGTTGTGGTCAGTTGACTTTGGCAGGCCAATCTGTCCTGTGATCCCACAACAGGCCTATTTTCTTGGTCCTCTATCTTCCACTTCACATGCTACACATTTTCTTGTAATGCCCATTCTAACTCCTGTTTTCCCCGGAATCCTTGTTCTGTTCCACTTTATGTTTTACCTCCATACTGGCATCTCAAATTCTGCAGTGTCTTTTGTTGTTACTGTAGCATTGTGTTCTCAGACCCTCCGTCTTGACCATACAGCCATTCAACATTCATGGCACATGATGTGCCTCCCCCTACAGTCTCTATTTTTAAATTAATGCAAGCCACCTACCATCACTGTTACCCAGAGCCCTTTCAAACAAGAAGGTATGCAACTTTCACCTTCTTTTGCATTTGCACTAGCCATACACTATGGGACTGTTTTAGGCAGCGGAGGTACTATTTCAGACCCACCAGCACCCTCCTTTGCTGCCATTACTTTTCATTATAACTCAGTAATATAAAAATGGTATGAAAGTAGATTTTTATAATGGATCCTTCCCTATGTTCTGTGTCATCTATCAGGAAATATAGCATAAAATTCACTCTACAAAATTATAGCTCCTTGTCAGTCATCTCTGATTTCATAACAAAACTGATGTCACTTATAGAAAATCAGAATGAGCAAATGAAAACAAAATAAGAGTCATTACTAAGTTCATGAAAAAATATAAAGGAAAAGACAATGTTTTCATTTATTTTTAATTCTATTATATGCTTAATCCAAGGGTAGTGGATGGGCAGAACCCAAACCTGTGTGTAAGTGTTGGGGATACTAATCCTGAACAGGATGCCAGTCTACCATAAGAAGCACAAATGTAAGCATACTCCTAAACGGCATGCTCATGTTCTGGCAAAGCTAAAGGATCACCAGTTTACCTATTACATGCCTTTGCTACATAGGGAAAAAACAGATGACCAAACAAAACCCCATGAGTGGACAGAAGGACATACAGACTTTGCACTGGAGGATATACAGACCTTGCACAGAAGGCACCCTGGCCAAAATCTGAGCTGGAGAAGCAAGCACTTTTGGCAGCAATACTAGAGGCTATACTGCTATGCCACTCTATTGTGAAATAGTTTATTGTACATGCTACATTCACATTAAAAGTTGTTTCTGCATTTTATATACCTTATTCACCAGGGATGTGTAAACACTGAGATGTTGAGTTTTCTGAGATATGCAAACTGCACTGGTTATTTTAATAATGAGATATATCAGAAATAAAAAAATAACAGAACAGACAAAACATCAAAGAGTGTTTGAAGATATGGCTGTGGATGCCAGGAAACATTCCATAAAAGAGGAAAAAAGGAATAAGTAAATAAATAATACAACCAAAAAACCACAGTAAATATATACAGCTATTAAAACAATTATCAACAGACAAATAAAATACACAGCTAAAAGAAAGAAAAGTGGAAATGCCCTTAGCATAACAGGATAAAATAAAACTGATTTACATTCAGCATAGCATGTTAACTTTCACCATGTCAGCTTATTTCATAAGCGCTGCAGAAGACATTTTCTATTCTTGACTCATATGCTCAAGAAGGCACCTAAGTATCATTTAAAATAATTAGGCCAGATTAAAAAGACCACAGGCCTAGGTTTTATCAGTTGTTGTGACTGCAGAAAATCAGAGCATATGATATTTTGGCCTTGCTTTAAAATGGTTATGACTAGATCTGCGTACAGTGTCTAGAATGGCGATCATATTGGTAAACATAATGATTTATAGCATATCTTAAATTACCATAATCAAGAAATGATCTTAAAAGATCATAGTTTGCAAAAGACAGTAATATTACTGGAATACAATATTTAACTGATGGACAGTAATACAAACTAATGAACATCTCTCCTATTTTCCCCAGTAATGGTACTATTCCCAATCAGATAGGAAGCCCATTTTACCATAAAGTAATACAAGAAATCAACAGCTATATTTATTTTTGTATGTGTGCACATTATATTACACAGATATACATAAGCACATACATTTAATATGTGGTTGTATGTATATGCACTTGGACAGATATGACTGCACATGCTTAATGGAAATTTGTAAAGCTAGCATTTACCAGGAAAGTCAGAAAAGTGTGCCCTGTTCCTAACCCACAGCTGTGCAATTTGTTAATTTCCCTTACCAAATTTAACCTCTCCCTCCAAGTTCATTCAACTCCTTTCTTACCCCTTCCCTAAGCCCGCTGCTCTCCCTGGTGATTTCCGTGTCTGTGGCTCTTACCTTCCTTCCTTTTTACATACTGTACTTACTGCTGCATAAATTGTTTCTCTCCTTGTGTTTTCCTCCAGCTGTACCAAACTACCCTCATTTGTGTCTTTTAACCCTCCCACTCAGGATGTTACCCTATTTTCGGGCAGTGCTCCGAATGGATGCTTTGCCTCCCCACCCCCCTTACATCCTTCTCCTCTCTCTTTCTCCCTCATAATTTCCCTCTTTTTCTGCCCTTTCATTGCAGTTTCTACAAACTGCTGTCTTCTTTCCTTCCTTTCTTCCTCACAGTGGCCTTCTCTACATTCTGTTTCCAGGATACTGTATTTATTCAAGGGAGAAGGGTGTGCCCCTGTCCCTTTTCTTAGTGCATAGACATCTTTTCACCTCATTCATTCTTCCTGAATTTGTTTCTCTTGTATAGTTTCACCTCATGTTTGCTTGATCCTATTTCTGTTTTGGGGAATGGTAAATGTTCTTGCTATGTTGTTCCTTAAGAAGACATTTGCCCATTTTCACCCTGTCATTTTCAATAATTCCCATCTTTAGGATGTCTTCTATCCATACTTAAGGTTTCCCATGACTATACTTATTACCCACCCAGCTTTCTTCTTGCCCTTGGTACTCTCCAGCCTGTTGTCTGAATGCTACCTTATTTTATTTGAGAAGTAATCTTTCTGCAAAGCTGGGCTGTTTTTCTGCCTTGCACCTTGCACAGTCATGGTCCCCTGAATTAATATTTGGTTTCCAGCTTTCTTTGGGTCCTCCATACCAGAAAAGCATTTCATCTTCTGTGTGTGTGTGTATGTGTGTGTGTGTGTGTGTGTGTGTGTGTGTGTGTGTGTGTGTACATGCAATGTTTCATTCTTGTATCAAAGCAAAAAAGAAAGGCTCCTAGTAGATCGGACCATGTACAGGGCACAGCATGCATTTCCCATCTAAACAGAAGCAACTAATTTTTACTGCTAGATTCTCATTTCTAAATTAGAGTGTATATGCACATACAGTATGCATGTATAATGTGGTTGTAATGCATGTGTTAAAATCATTAAAGGCTCAAATCCATAAATTGTTCAGTAGATGTTGAAAGCAAATTTTCCCAAATTCTGTAATATTGCATTAAGGTATTCCGCAGTCTATGTTTGTAGTCTACTTATTTGTTTTACATAATAAGGCAAAACACTGAGGCATAAGATGGCGTCTTGAATACATTTATTCAACACATTTTAAATACTAGGTTTTCCAGTTTCAGAGTTCAGCAAGTGATTACATTTTTAGTAATTTTTTTATACTGCTTCAAGTGGCATTGTATATGGCATTATACATGCATCTGGGGTGATATTTGATGTTCACATTGTTAAAATACACACATTGTAAGTCTGAAGACATGCTTCCCTGGAGATGAGACAAAATTCACTTGGAAGAAAAATGAGGCTTTCATGAATTCAGTTTTACACCCATCAATGAGGTGGTAGAACAATTAAAAGGGTGAGTGGTGTTACTCTTGTCACATGAGAGACAAGGGGGTAGGCACACCCCTTGCAAGAACATTGTTTTATAGGTTTGACTTAGTTTAGTACATTCTTTAGTTATTGATTGTGTTCAGGGTTTTCGAAGTTTTTCGGGGTTGTAAGGCTTAACATTGTTTGCATTCAGGATTTTATTTCCAGGTTTGTTTGATTCAGGTTTTATTTCTACAGCCTTATTGGGAGGAATCAGGTGACGTGCTGATCTTAGTGCAGGCCAGTGCTGTCCAATTTCACAAGGTATATTTGGGTGATGTATGATATCAGATATAGAAATGAACAGAACATTTCAAAATTCAGTAACCTCAGGGCAATATCTCTCAACGTTTTAGCACAAGAAATCTGGAAAAAGCCTAAATAATAGGGGGACAAAGGCCCAAAAATTGGGACAGATTTTAAATATTCTTCTTACAGACTTAGAAAGTTGTTAGAATAATTGGACTTGTGTTAGCATGCATTTTTCTGAAAGACATGCCCCCAGATTCACGAATCCTCCGTGTAAGACTTAATAAGTCTTACTCGGAGGCTGCAGTTGAACGGTATGACGTCAACGTGCCATGAATATGCACGAGGGCACGCTGACCCAACCGTAAGTCCTACACGGACTGTGTAAGAAAGCAGTGGGCGTGTCCGACTGCCGAGCAGTCCAAATGTCCACACCCCTGCAAGTGTTTAAAAAGAAAGTAAACAAGAGCAAGTCCGCTCAAATGTCCCTGCACCCAACACCTCACCGCCTGATAATGTAAACCCCCATCACACATCTAAAACGCATAACCATAAAATTTTTTTTAAATACCCAAAATAGCTGCCCGTATTTGTGCGTGTGTGCCCATTGCTTAGCTACAGTCAGCAATTCTCACATGGAAGAGCATAAGAAAGAATGTTTATGCAAATCACACGAAATAGCAATAGCGTAATGGTAGAGCGTTCACACAAAGAAGAGGCATTCACGGTTCGAGTCCCACCACTCCCTTACGTATTTATTTTTTAAATCAGTATATAGAATAATACCCAACATATATATGTTTAAACATAACTAAAAAGCAGTGAAATGGCCAATGTATCAGAGAACAAAATAAATATTATAAAGGATCTCAATATAAAATTGCCCGCAGTTAAGCAGCGCTTAACCCAGCACAATATAGTTGCCCCTAGCTAACTTGTGCTTCACCCAGCACAATGTAGTTGCCCCTAGTTAACTCGCGCTTTACCCAGCGCAATGTAGTTGCCCAAAGCTAAATAGCACTTTACCCAGCGCAATCGGTTTGTGCAGAGGTGCGCGTCGCGCCAACCAGCGCCCCGTTGGGCAACGTGGAGCAACGTACAGCAAAGTTGCTTACACACAGCCACGCCCCCTAACTTGTCTGGACAACAGTAAAATAAAATACAGTGATAAGGTCTGAACCCAGGACACTGTGCACCATATTCAAAGTACTGAACCACTAAGCCACAACAGCTTAGGAAAAACATCCACTGTTAACTTATATATAGTAATAAATGTTTGCTTAACCATTGCTAAGCATGTCTGCAGTCAGCCGAAAATATTCAAAAATGGCCAATCACAGAAAAGTGCAGGAAATGCAGCATATTTAATCTGCATAGGCAGGAATACTCGCCATAACGGATTGTAGCTCCCATCTGCAGTTAGAATGTCTGGTGTTGGAGAGGGTACACGCTTTCGAGCGCAATGCTGGGACATCGAGGAGTCAAGATATATGATTTGGCTCCTAGTCCATTGGCATGAGACTCGACTCCTGCAGGGCCAGTTCCAAGGAACAGAGTATAAGGCGGAGGCTTGGAACCGGTTGGCTCATGAACTCACCAGTGCCACTGGCGTCCCTCGGACTGGTGAGCAGGTCCATCACCACCATGCAGATCTGAAGAGGTGGAAGCAGGACCTTCTGAACCAGTGGATCCAGGAGGCCCATCAAATGCGGGATGCCCCACTACTAAGTAGGTAGCCTGGAATGCAGTATGTAAGATAAGCTAAGATAGTCTAAATAATGGATAGGTATGTCTCAATATCCCTTTATTTACTCCACAGCTGCAGGTGCATGCGCTGTGAATCAGCAAGCCTATGCAGATAGGCTGCTAAGGCTGCGCCACCAGGCAGGTTAGTAAATATTCTGCATGTAGTGTTACATGATATATGTGAGTGAGCATGATAAAAGTGTTAAAGCCCAATAATACAGCAATAAAATGTCCTGATTAAATCTTCTGCATGTACTGTCATATAACAAATGTAATTGAGCCAGAAACTGAGTGTACTAACCCACCAATCAAGCTAAAATAATTTTGGAATACAATCCCTGCATGTATTGACATAACATATAAGTGAGCAGGCCTGAAAAAGAGTGTTGTAATCCATCAAGAAAGGTATAATATGTCCTGAATATGTCTCCCGTATGCACTGTAATAACAAGTAAAGGAGAGAGCCTGTAGAAAAGAGTTTACAATGTAATTAATAAAGGTATAAATTTTGGAGTGTGTCTGTGTCACTTACTTTGAAATGTTGTTGTACCCTTGCAATAATAAATAGTACTGTTGTATTAGGTGCTGTCAACCCACAGTTGTGCAGTCCCATAGGAAGTGGATGAAGGAATTGGCAGTAGCTGTGAAGTATCAAACATTCATTCCCTGAATAAATCATCTGCATGTACTGTTACATATCATAAGTCAGATAGGCAGGAATAGAGTGTAGTAACCCATAAATAAAGCAAAAACATGTCTGGAATACTATCTCTGCATGCACTGTCATAGATAAAATGTGAGTGAGCCTGTAAAACAGTCTTGTAACCTATCAATAAAGGTATAACATTTGCTCAATATGTCTACTGTATGCAGTGTAATGTAAAATACAGGAGAGAGTGTGTAGAAAAGAGTTGTAATGTAAATAAGAAAGGTATAATAATTGCAGTGTGTATGTGCCAGTTCCTCAGAAATGTTGTAGAACCCTTGCAGTGAAGAAATGTTACTCTGTTGTAGTAAGTGCTGACAACCCCCAGTAGTGCAGTCCCATATAAAGTGGATGAAGGAAGTGCCAGTAGCTGTGAAGTATGCAACAGTCCTAAACAGTTGTGAAATGGCTGACATGCATAGGTAAATCTGGCACACAAGTTGCCTGTCAAGATGTTCCCCAGAAACTTAAGCGTGTTACCTGAAAAGTAGGTTTGTGTAGAAAACAAGTGAAAAAGCCATGTGAACACATCCAGATGTGCACATACATAAAGAAGTAAATTTAATGCAAGTATGTAGCAGTAACATCTGCATCCTGGACAGTTACCATGTCAGATATAGGCCAGGTATATCATGAAGTAGCAAAACCCATAACGCAATCAAATGCATGTTGCTCAGTGTAAGAATACATGTAGGGGATATACACCTGCAGTCAATAGGAATGTAGTGTACAGTTAAAGTACTAATAAGATGTTAATGGAGGTTTCTTTTTACACCCTACTCCATGTGCATAAACAATGCAATTCCACACCTCAGTGGGTATGTGTAATCTCATAACATTTGTTGGGACATATGTCCTATTGTTATTTAAATCTGCACCTACTTTGATGCATATCCCCTGTTAAAACACCACAATCCTGGTGGCCTGTTGCCACCAATCATCCCTGCATGCTGTTGGAATGTCCACTGTTGTTCAATACATGCATGTGTTATGCTTGCTGTTCAACTGTTGTAACCCTGGTGTGTTGGGTTAATGGGAATATTACTGCATTCTGTTACAACTAACTTGGAATGCTGTTGTCTATGTTGTAATTAAAAACACCTAATCACAGAACGTATGGGAAGGCTGGTCCCAGCGGACCCACCTGTCCCACCTCAGCTGGCAGTTGCAACTGGCACCAGCAGGTCTGGTGCCCAGCCCAGGTCACCCTCCTCCGTAGGTCCTGTGCCACCTTCGGGTGGAAGCACTGCAGGGGATGGGGCTCACCCCCCCCCCGCAAGCATGGGTGGAGAAGGGCCTCCTGTCACCCTCTGAAGGGTCTGGGTTGTGGTGCGTAGGGAGATCTAGCGTTTAGTCGCTGATCCCCTATGCCAGCTTGAGGCGAGAGTGATGCGACTCACAGGTGAGTCTGCCCCACCTACGCAGCCCCCAGCACAGCGACTCTTGGGTCTGTGAAGGTCCAGTTGTGACTGCCCATGGGTGGGCATATCAGTCCCACTGTTACCATCTGTGGGCTCATGGGCTTGCGATTTCCAAACATCCGTCCCCGTCAAGTGTGTTTACCCACCCCATGTGTCATACTCCGCCACTGTATGTGTCTTGTTTGTCTTGTCTGTTTACCTACTCAACCTACCTCCCCACATATACCTACTTCCTCTACCTCACTTACCACTCTCCCCTGAAAAAAAAAGGGCAATCTGTACCCGAAAAAAAATTACGCCCCATACATAGCTTCCCATTTCGCACACATGTCCATTGGACATGTACATCGATAATTCGAATTGGCAGTGCAACAAACTATGTTGTCCTCACCCCCCCTCTCAGGAGTGGAAGGTTTCAAATCTCACTCCAAATTTTCAACATATGCACAGC
>NC_056746.1:1095990099-1096190099 GCF_019279795.1 Protopterus annectens | reverse complement strand
GATGGTGTGAGATAGCGATTTTGTCGGTAGAGCATACCTAATTTTTGATGTGTTTTTTTGATATTAAGTTGTAGGTGGGAGTTGAATTTGAGCTTATTCTCAATTTGTACCCCAAGTAATTTAGTCTCCGTTACCAATTCCAAAGCTGTGTTGTTATGACTAGTGATAGAAAAAGTGTTAGAATGGATAGAGGTGTTTTTGGTGGGAGTGAAAATCATTAGCTTAGTTTTAGAGGCATTTAGTGCTAGGTGATTGTGATTCATCCATTGTTCTGTGATAGAGAATGTGTCTTGTGTTAGCTTTTGTAGCATGGGAAAGGATGTTGCAGAGCAGATAATAGTGGAATCATCCGCATATTGAATGATATTTGAGAAAGGGATAGAGTTATGGAAGTCATTTATGAATATATTGAAGAGGAGAGGACCTAATATGGAACCTTGGGGAACTCCTGTTGGGGTAGTAAGGAAGGAAGAGGTGGCATTTTTCAATTTGACAGATTGGTATCTATTGGATAAGTAACTGGAGAACCAATTTAAAGAGGAGGGAGATAGGTTGAGTTGAGAGAGTTTAGTTAGAAGAAGTTTGTGAGAGATAGTATCAAAGGCTTTAGAGAGGTCAAGTAGAAGGGTCAAGACAATGTGTCCAGAGTCACTGGCTTTATTTACGATTTCCAGGAAGGAGAGTAGGGCTGTCATAGTACTATGACCAGGTCTAAAACCGTGTTGTGTTGCAGTTAATAGGTTATTGTCTATGAGATATGGTAGGAGTTGTTGTTGGATACATTTTTCTAGGATTTTAGAGATGGGTGATAAGATGGCTATGGGACGAAAATTAGTTGTGTTGCTATTTTTGCCGCCCTTATGTAAGGGTATGATATAAGCCTTTTTCCAAATTTGGGGTACTATGGATTCTTGTATAGAGCAGTTGATTAGAATACTAATGGGGTAGGCAATGGATTCTGCGGCTATACTAAGAAAATATGATGGTAAGTTGTCTGGGGCTTTGGAGCATGGCTTAAGCTTCTGAAGGAATTTTTTAATGGTGGATATGGGAATAGATTGTAGAGAAAAAGGAGAGGGAAAGGGAGGGTATTACAGGAAGGTGGTTGATGACAAGGAGAGAGTGAGGATGTTGGAGAAGAGGTAAGGGAGTAATTAGAGGAAGATGAGGGTGAGGTGGTGGGGGTGGTGTTGTTAGAGAATGCCGAAGTTAGTTTTGAAATAGAGTTGATGAAAAAGGAATTATATTGTGAAGCTAAGTCTATGTCAGGAGCATTAGGGTCTGGGCTGGGGTTGTCAGTTTTGCCTGGACTGAGAAGGGTAGCGACTCCTTTCCAGAATTTCTGTGGGTTTGTTGTATTGCTGTTTTGGAGTTTAGAGAAGTAATTTTGTCGGTCTGTGGTAATAAGCTTTTTTACTGTATTTCTAAGTGTTTTATATTCATTTAGATGTAGGGGAGACTTATTTTTTTGGTAAGAAGTCCAAACTTTATCTCTGTGTTTCATGGTTATGAGAGTAGTTTTTGTTAGCCAAGGGGCAGTTTTGGTTTTTATTCTCTTAGTCCGTAAGGGGGTGTGAATGTCAAGGATTTTTAAGAAGGTTGAATTGAAGTGAGCAACAGCATTATCTAAGGGTAGAGTTTTTAAGGTGTTCCAATTTATTGATTTAAGGGAATCAGTGAAGGTTGTGGGGTTGAAATTTTTCTGGTTCCGAAAAGTAATGAAATTATGGGTTTGGAGTATGGGTGAAGAGAGTCGATATGTGTAAATTGGTAGATGGTCACCAAGTGGGTTTGGGAGGGTGCCATTATCAGAATAATGCTGAGGGTGGGAGACTAAGATCCAGTCAAGTATGCTACCATTGGATAGGTTTTTTGAGGGGTGGGTTGTGGAGTTAATAAGCTGTGAGAAGTTGTAAAGGTTGATATTTAGCGGATTTGTGGGAGCTTGGATGGAGGCCCAATTGATATTCATGTCTCCCAAGACTATTATTTCATTTGAAATGTTAGTAGAGAGCCAAAGTAGGATATCTTCAAGTATTGTGATATTATCGCCAGGGGGGATTGTAGAGGGAGGCTATGCATATGTGTTTGTGTATATTAACCTGAAATAATGCTAGGAGTATTTCAGCATTATTGAAGTTGGGAATAGGTTTGTTATATGGGGCAACAGACAAGGAGGATGAGTATAGGAGAGCAACTCCACCTCCTTTTTTATGGGTTCTATCATTTCTTAAGATTGAATAGTTTGGTGGTATTATTTCAGAGTCTTTTATGTGGGGTTTTAGCCATGTTTCAGAGATGGATAGGAAGTCAGGTTTGTTGTGAGTAAGCCATGCATGGAGATTTGGGATTTTGTTCACAATGCTTTGGGAATTTAGTGAGGTAAATAGATTGGCTTTATTTGTGGTGGATGAGGTGGGTGGGCCAGGATTGGGGTGTATGTCACCTGATAATAGTGTGGTAATTAGGTATAGGATTGGGTTGGAGAGGTATTTGGATTGTTTAAAGTATATGTTAGGCTTAATTAAGATGTTGAAGAGTTTATTAGGTGATGTGATAGAAGTATTTTTATTCAGGGTGATAGGTTTATAAGGAAAGAGTAGATGGTTGCTGATAGTGTATAAGTGAGGAGATATTAAGATATGGGATTTTAGGGGAGGTGAAATGTGATGATTTGTTACATGAAAACATTGTGAGTGTATAGTGTGATTGGGCTGAGTAAGGTAGTGGAAGTAAGATATAGAGGGAAGTAGTAGCAACAGCATGAGTAGAGATGGGGATTTGGAGAACATAATGGTGTGGAATGTTATAGATTGCAGTTGTGAGATAGTGTGAAGTTACTGAGTAGAATGTGGTTGTAAAGGGGTGATATTTAAAGTGGTTTAATTAGATATTTAAACCTTTGGAATGGGGTGGAGATTAGAAGAGTAGTTGGATATAGTTAGGGTGGTAGTGAGTGTAGTTGAAAGATGTAACCAGATAGGTGGTTTGGGTTATATAGTTATAGGGTAAGTCGGGGGTGGGGAAGGGAGTAGGAGTTAACCAGGAGGTGGAAGTTAATTGGCTAGATATTGTGGTGGGTGTGGTTATATTGGTATAAATGTAGAGGTACTGGGGGCGTGTGTGAATAGGGGGCAGGGTAGGGGAGCGGAGTGAGCCCGCAGGGTGAACGGAGCGGGTAGAGCCAAGGAAGGCAGAATCAGAGCGAGAAACAATCAACAATCAGTGGACTGTTTGTTGGAGAAGGTAAGTACAGGAAACAAGGGTTTTTAAGGATAGAATAGTCAAGAGGACAGAAAGGTGGAGAGAATCAGTAGAGGTTACACTTGTAGAGAATGGTAAACACGTAAGAGATATGTGGAGTCAGGAATGGAGGAGAGAGGGTGCCATTCAGTGGTCAAATGCTAAAAGTACACTTGTAATTCTCTAGGGAAAACAGAGGGGTTTGGCTGCTGGCTTCCTGGTCAGGGAGCGTGCTGATAACCAAGCAGGGACTAGAATACAATATCACAATGATAAGGGTTTAGCAGCATTAACACATACTTCCTTAGTCCCTTCTTATTTCAAATTCCCTTTAAGGGGATGAGTCAGCAGAGCTTGGTATTTATTGCTATTTGGAGTGAGCGTCCAGGCCAGGCGAGGTCACAGGGGGTTTTCAGGGCAAGGAAGCTAGAGGGCAAGAGAAAGTATAGAGAGAAAGTAATATGTTTAGTAACAAAAACTGTTTCACGTTGCCTTTCTACAGTAGCATTTAACAAGTTAAAAAAACAAAATAATCTGCTAGTAGATAACAAGTACTCTAGGTGAGATTAGGTTGTGAAAGAGATAAAACAGCTATACATACTATAACAAATCCAGCAAGTGGCAGAAGGCAATATAACTCAACAGTCTTACAGCATGAAATAATTTTTTTTTTTTTTGTTATCTTTTCTTTTTTCTTTCTCTTCTTTAATCCGCACTTATAGTTTGTGTTGAGACCCTCGTTATAGAGCACTACATCAATAACTCAACTGGCTACAACTATCCTATAACAAATCAAGCAGGTAGCAAAAGGAAAACAACCACATTAAAAAGAAAACGTTTCAAAATCCAGCAATTTAATTAATAAGCGCAACATAAGCATACAATCGTTGGTCGATTTAATTCTGGGAATTCAGTTTATGCGCAGCTGTTATCTCATAGATAAAATAAAAAAAAAAAAAGAAATAATCGGCTACTATTTGCTAGTGTAGGCTTGGGCAGCACACGTGTAGAGGTAATGACAAGGAAAATGTTAGGCTAGCGCGACTAATATATAGAGGAGGATAGTTATATTAGTCTTTAAAACAAAAGGAAGGGTAGTGTATATATGCTGGCTTGGCCTGCATATGATTACTGGATACAGTTTTAAATGCTTGCCCACACTCGTTCAGTCAGAGCCTGAACAACATCTTTGAAACATAGCAAACGCTTAACCAGACTCGTTCAGTCAGAGCCTAAACAAAATCTTTGAAATATAGCAAGCTGTTACGCTGAGCAGGTGAAACTATCAATAAAGGTCTGAAATTAGTTGAGTAAAACTACTTCAGACTATCAAACGGGCTAGAGGGATAGAGCATTTGCGAAATACTCGTAGCAAACACACGTGCAGGAGTTGGCGTTATACAGGTTACGTGGTCAGCACGCTCAGAAAGGCTAAGGGTAATATGGGTTTAAATTGAGCTACCGCGATAAACGCATAGCTATTGCGTTTCTGTGGTTCCCAAATTCCACTAGTAAAAGAACCGATTGCTGGATTTATTCTGTACTGTAAGTTCTTTTCAAGCAAGTTAACACACTAATAGAGTGTACAAGCAAAACTGATTTACAACAATTAAACAGCAACTACAAATCCATTGTGCAGTAACAGCATCTACAAATCCATTTTGCAAGGATAAGTCTATATCGAGTAAAACACCATATTGCTAATAAAATTGCTGTACATTGGTAGATAAATACAAGAATCACCTTACTGTGGAAGCAGCCGCAGGGACCAGGATACACAGCAGCTGAGGGTGAAGCTAATTAGAGAAATGGCGCCATATGGCTGGGAGGTTATATAAATTCTGGGAGGAAGTGTGGTAGATAAGGGAGGGTCAAGGATAGGTGTTTGTAGGTACAGGCCGGAAGGATAGCAATTCTATCACAAGGGGGAGGTGTTATGGATAGGTTATAGATAGGTGGGATCGGGAACAGGGGGGATCAAGTGTATAAGGCAGAGGGAGGGAAGGACAGGGATAGCGTAGTCAGATTAAAGTAAAGAATAGGGGAAGCAGAGATAAAGAAAAAGTGTAGTGGAGCTTGAATGAAGGCAGGAGTTAGAGCCAAGGAAGGCAGAATCAGAGCGAGAAACAATCAACAATCAATTAGTGGACTGTTTGTTGGAGAAGGTACGTACAGGAAACAAGGGTTTTTAAGGATAGAATAGTCAAGAGGACAGAAAGGTGGAGAGAATCAGTAGAGGTTACACTTGTAGAGAATCCTCATAGAGGATATGTATAGATATGTATAGATATGGATAGATATGGATAGATATGTATATATGTATATATATATATATATATATATATATATATATATATATATATATATATATGTATATATATAGATATATATAGATATATATATATATATATATAGAGAGAGAGAGAGAGACGGGGTCATATGTACTGCAACAGGTGCCTGTTGTCCAAGGCATGGACTGAACACCAGTGTTGATACTTCAGTGCCATACCCCATTCCTAAACACCTTACGCAGTAACTACCACATAGGTGGTAGCCTGCCTAACACTGAAGGTGTCAGAAGGGAACATGGGACACAGGTGGACAGTAGGCTCCCCTTTGATAATCACAGTGCCACAGTAGTCTTGTAATCTGTCTATGTGGTACGTGTCATCACAAAAGGTGTGTCATCTAGGGAAATATAGGTCGGTGTTCCCCTCTACTCATCACAATGCCCCATGTAGTATGTACCTCACATGACAACTACAGCAAGTGGAAAGGTGACAGACATACCTAACAAAGAATAATACTGCCCTCAAACACATGCCCTATGCAGACTGACTCACAAAACCACAGCTAGAGTGCGTTGCATACCGCCCACCCAGAGGTTACCACTGCTGGACATACAGAGGTATGTCACACCCATAGCAGTCAGCCAACCACCATGACAACACCTCACAATCCCTCTGGGCTACATGACCTAGGGCCCTAATCCTTGTCACCTCACTAAACAGCACATGCTGGAGGTGCAGGTTCCTATCCACAAATATGCCATACTCTGGACTAAACCACCCAGCATTAACAAACAAGGCTCGTCATTAGCAGATGTCATACATACCCCTGATGATTGTTTTGGAGGTAGGTAATATGCCCTGGGAGTCACCTCTGTGTATCCAGTTGACAGGAGCAAGTGAAATCACATTACATGAGTGTCAAAGGGCAGGGTAGCATATGGCTAGGCTGCTCTAGGCCCTAGGGCCAATAGCGTATTACCTACCTATGACACAATGCACACACACATGTACTCAGTGCAATACCTGCTATGTGAGGTGGAATGAGTGTGACAGTGACTGTGTGCAAGGTTTGTAAAGATGTGATAGCTTAGTGTGAGGTTGTGTCTGTCATGATAGTTTGTGTCCTAGGTGTGAGGCCAGAGAAAGATGTGTCAGTTATTGGGATGCAGACATAGTAGAATGGCATATGTTGTGATGTAGTTCATTGTGTACGACTGTGGTGTCCCATTGTAGGCTGAAGCAATACATGTATGCTCAGTAAGTGGTATTGCTGATGAATCCAGCTCACATATGAACTGTTGTACTACCTGAAGCTGTAGGCCTAAACAGCACAGTATGGTGTATGTTCACATTCCCTGGTAACACTGTCTTCTGTGTTTCCTGTAGTCTGCACAGATTACATACCTCAGGCATAGGTATCTGTAAGTAGGGGCACACAGTACTATAAGGTACACAGGTAATGCTCATCTGTGTCGGCATACATTTGTGTGTTGTATGTATGTCTGATGTGTGTGTGTAATGATGCCTGCACCATGCCCGCAATCACATGTGTGTTACAGGGTATGTGTGTGTACCTAGCAACATGTATACTCTGTTACAGAAGTATGCCAGCTATATTAACAACCGTGCACATATGTTAGGTAGGAGTATGGCATCAAAGACTAGGGTGGTTTACTGGTAATACTGTAAATGTACATTACATTCATTGCATTGGATGACATATTTCTTCATGCATTAGCTTGATATATACCCCCTGGGCGAGGTTGTGCATTGTATCCCAAACAGTGTGCCAACTACTGGTGTATACTGGTTTGTTATATGGAGTGTGGCAGGCACTGTCAGCCAGTTGTGGGCTGAGCACTGATATGTGGTATTGAACGTCTGTATCCTCTGATAGACAGATAGATGCTATATATGGCAGTTAAGTGATACCTGTACTTCATAATGTTAAGTGTGCCACATGACTTGCTCACACATATCGTTTAATTGTCTTCCAGGGTTATGGCTCATCAACGCAATCTGTCATATACAGCTGCAGAGGAGCAGGAAATACAGAACAGCCTCGTGCAGCACTATAACCTGCTTTTTTTCCAGGGCCAGTCAGCACCAACATGAGCGTACTGCACTGTGGCAAGGTCTTGTTTGCCGGGTAAATGACATAGGCATGCATAACCAGACATATAGGCAGATACGCCATCACTGCAGTGATTTAATTAGACATGTCCGGCGGCATGCATCTGATATCCATAGGCAACAGCTTGCCACAGGTGGTGGGGTGGCCATACACCACCCCCTCACCAGAGTGGAGAAGCTGCTCCTAAGTGTGGTGGCTCCTGACCTACAGCAGCAACAGCATCACGCATGTGACATCATGGAGGCCGGCGCCACCCAGCAGGATGACATGGAGCGTGCAGGTAATATGCCTTAGCTGTAGACTACCATTACCTGTATTGTTAGCATATGCATATGTGAGATGTGTACTGTGTGTTTAGCAGTTGTGCTGCCTATCATGTGCAATACTGATATTTGGAATAGTATCTGTACACCTGTGACTGTTGACTGTTGTTCCACTGTAGTTTAGCACACTCACAGTAGCAATGCCACAGTTGTGGCCACTGACAAACTGTGTCATATTCTTGTAGGTCCCTCTGGTGTGACAGCAGGGCAGACAATACATGTTGATGAGTGTGTTAATATTTTAATATTGATAATGAAATGTGCATGTCATAGGTGAGGTGTAGGCCATGAACACGTAACACACCTACGCATAATGCATGCTGTGCATGTTTGCTGTGAGACATCAATCATCTCAGTAAAGTTAGTAGCTGCCTCAATCACATGCAATGCACAGTGCAGCAAACACAATTGTGGCAACACTGTACTGCACATTGGATATGCATAGTTGCTACAGAGGTGTAGGCCATGAACACGTAACACACCTACGCATAATGCATGCTGTGCATGTTTGCTGTGAAACTACCGTATATGGCAGCCACATGGTGGAGCTGTGTGCATGCAGACACACACACATTAACCAAACAACTATGGCTCACACATACACACACACACATTACATCAACATTGGCCCATACTGTACTGTTGTCCCTCACACACACACACACACACACACACACACACACACACACACACACACACACACACACACACATGTCGATTGGATGGGTCAATGTCAGGCTCTGGCAAACAACAAAATGCCCTGTGCTTATGATGATACCTGTGTCACCTCCTGTCATCTATAACATTGACGAAGGAACAGGCTAACATGGTGCTGATGCACAGGGTGACACTATAGCAGTGTAGCAATATTAGCAAGTTGTCATCAGGAAAGTGTAACGACATCCTTGTAGGTATATCTGAGCAGACATTATGCATCAAAGCTCTGATTGTCAATGTAGCATTGTTTACACCACTGTTAGGTCTGAGTATGTATTGTCCACCCATGTGCCACTTGGCTGAAGTGTAATGTTTTGCCAGCATGTGTTAGTGAGTGGACAGTACATGTGTGATATGTGCAGTACACATTAGCAAGTGTACATCTGTGAACATGGTGGGTGCGCACTGTCTGCATGTATGTGCATAGTGGACACATGGGACATGTGGCATACCCTGTTGTACACATTGTTAACATCTCATCTCACTTTTTACACACTTAACACCCTACTAATCCTTTGTGATCTGATAGATTGATAGATGTTGGGGGGAGACATTAGATGCCCTCCACAATATGTCTTCCATGAGCCAGGACCGTCTGGGACGGTTGCGACGTCGACGCATGCCAGCAACAGCAACAGCTGGCAGTGGTCACGGATGGCCCACAGTTCACAGCCACTCCAGTAGTGGCAGTACCAGCCCCAGCAATGCTGGGGCTGGCCTGTCTATTGACCATCCCAGTAGACCACGTGCACGTGGCTCTGGCCAGTCCCAGCAGGGACATGGGTCCAGTTGTCATACCTCTGCCTCTGATGACAGTACCCAGTCAGGGTTGGTACCCGATACTGTCCGTAGCACCCCTGCCAGGCACCGGTACTGTGTCCGTGGCCGGAGATAGTGATCTGTACAGCCTAGCAGGTACAGTCGATTGGATGGGTCAATGTCAGGCTCTGGCAAACAACAAAATGCCCTGTGCATATGATGATACCTGTGTCGCCTCCTGTCATCTATAACATTGACAAAGGAACAGGCTAACATGGTGCTGATGCACAGGGTGACACTATAGCAGTGTAGCAATATTAGCAAGTTGTCAACAGGAAAGTGTAACGACATCCTTGTAGGTATATCTGAGCAGACATTATGCATCAAAGCTCTGATTGTCAATGTAGCATTGTTTACACCACTGTTAGGTCTGTGCATGTATTGTCCACCCATGTGCTACTTGGCTGAAGTGTAATGTGTTGCCAGCATGTGTTAGTGAGTGGACAGTACATGTGTGATATGTGCAGTACACATTAGCAAGTGTACATCTGTGAACATGGTGGGTGCACACTGTCTGCATGTATGTGCATAGTGGACACATGGGACATGTGGCATACCCTGTTGTACACATTGTTAACATCTCATAGTATCTTTCAATGGCCAGTATGCATTCTACTACGGTTATGTACTAACATGGGTAGACATGTGTGTATGACATGGGTTGACACTATGCTGTGGGTGATACCGTTAATATCTGTCAATGATTTGTGGTCTGGTAGTATACACAACCTCAACAGCATGACTATAAGCAATCATTGGATGATGTCCTGACAAATGACACACAGTCGTAGGGAACTCAGTAACAGTTGGATCCTTCCGGTGCTACACTATAACACTAACCAGTGGTAATGACCGCCACCCATTCCTGTGACCACACCTGTTTGGCATATAGCCCCCCTTAGGTACATGCAAACACACTAGGGATATGTCCATCTAAATCTGGAAATGCATGCATTGGCCTACAATGCATTCCCTGGATGGGATGCATATCCTACACAAGGGTATCATACAGACAGATACCTGTTGTCTGATACATGCTGTATAGCAGTAAGCCGACTATGGGATAGTCATCCACATGTACTATACATACTATCCCGTCAGTACCACACAGGTGGTAGCCCTCAACATGTATGTTGGGTACCAATGTGTACATACAGCCTCATGTTATGTCATGTGTCCCTTGGTATCCACATATCCATAGGTATTGTGGAGTCCCAAGGTGTATCACATAAGACATTAGAGGCCTGAATGCATATCCAGAAGGCAGTTGTACACCTATAAAGACTGCCCATTATTGGCAGTCGTTATTGTGTATGAACATGTCTGTCATATACCCCAGGCATATACCCTCACTCACTCTACTCTTAAGTAACTGTCATGGGTGTGTGTGGCACAGATGACCTTGGCCACAGATCACGACAGTGGATGGCCTTGTCACATACATACATATGTGACCTACGATCTGAGAAGCAGAGGCACAACCTGTCAATGGAAACAAATGTATTCATGTAGTATGGAGGCTTCACACCTATGTACTGATTGAGGGGACATGTACACATATATATTTGCCATGCAGATACCTGATGTGTGCAATGCACTTACTGTTGTAATCATAATATGTCATACCATAGTAAAAGCAAAACCCACACCGCATTGACCAACAGTGACACACACACAGTCAGCGTTTGCAGGATTCTAACCCCTACTTAACTACATTATGATACTAGAGAAAAATGTATAAACACGGCATGCTATTTGCTTTACTGGGTGGTTTCCCTTCTTTGTCTGTATTTGTAGGATGGTGACATCATCAGTCTTTCCAAAGAGGAATGCACCTCTTTTAGTGTGTTTTCCCAGTCTCCAAAAAGGGCAATCCTTTCAAAGACAATTGCACAAATACACAGTCAGCATTTGCAGGATTCAAACCCCTGCCAATCTATGTTATGATACTAGTGCGAAATGCATTAACACGGCACGCTATTTGCTTTACTGGATGGTTTCCCTTCTCAGTCTGTATTTCTAGGATGGTGACATCATCAGTCTTTCCAAAGAGGAATGTACCTCTTTTAGTATGTTTTCCCAGTCTCCAAAAAGGGGACTCCTTTCAAAGACAATTACACACATACCCACTCAGCATTTGCAGGATTCAACCCCCTACCGAACTATGTTATAATATTAAAGAGAGATGCATTAACACGGCGCACTATTAGCTTTACTGGGTGGTTTTTCTTCTCCGTCTGTATTTGTAGGATGGTGACATCATCAGTCTTTCCAAAGAAGAATGTTCCTCTTTTAGTGTGTTTTCCCAGTCTCCAAAAAGGGCACTCCTTTCAAAGCCAATTGCACACATACACAGTCATCGTTTGCTGGATTCAACCCCCTACCTAGCTATGTTATGATACTAGAGAGAGCTGCATTAACACGGCATGTTATTTGTTTTACGGGGTGGGTTCCCTTCTCCATCTATATTTGTAGGATGGTGACATCATCAGTCTTTCCAAAGAGGAATGTACCTCTTTTAGTATGTTTTCCCAGTCTCCAAAAAGGCCACTCCCTTCAAAGACAATTGCACACATACACCCCACCCCCCCTCACACACACAGTCAGAGTTTGCAGGATTCAAACCCCTAGCTAACTATGTTATGATACTTGAGAGAAATGCATTAACACGGCGCGATATTTGCTTTAGTGGGTGGTTTCCTTTCTCCATCTGTATTTGTAGGATGGTGACATCATCAGTCTTTCCAAAGAGGAATGTACCTCTTTTAGTGTGTTTTCCCAGTCTCCAAAAAGGGCACTCCTTTTAAAGACAGTTGTACACATACACAGTCAGCATTTGCAGGATTCAAACCCCTACCTAACTATGTTATGATACTAGAGAGAGATGCATTAACACGGCACGCTATTTACTTTACTGGGTGGTTTCCCTTCTCCATCTGTATTTGTAGGATGGTGACATCACCAGTCTTTCCAAAGAGGAATATACCTCTTTTAGTGTGTTTTCCCAGTCTCCAAAAAGGGCACGCCTTTCAAAGACAATTGCACACATACAGCGTTTGCAGGATTTAAACCCCTACCTAACTATGTTATGATACTAGAAAGAGATGCATTAACACGGCGCGCTATTTACTTTATTGGCTGGCTTCTCTTCTCCTGCTGTATTTATAGGATGGTAACATCATCAGACTGGACATGGTAAATGTGTGTACACTTTGTTTTATGCCATTCCAGGAATGGTCCATGTGGGTCGTCGGGTGTCAACAGCTTGAACAGGAACTCATAATCCTTACCTTGTGTGATCTATCTGTGGACACATTGACATTCCTTCATATGTCAACACATATTTATGCACAGCTTGTTGGTTTTGTGGGTACTACATGTGTCTGGGATGTTGATAAAGGGCTATTCAAAGTCTATGTGAGACATGTGTAGCTGTGTTCAGTGATGTATGTCCTGGGTGGCTGTCTTGCAAACAGTCTAGCATGTTTGGGAACCATGTTCCGCACATGAACATACCACAGTTAGTAGGGTTGTGTGTATGTCAGCTTCCAATAGCTCTGTTTATGACTTCAACCATGACGGACTCCATGGCCTTGCAGATCAGACTTCATAGGCGTACTGGACTGTACTTCCCATGGTGTGTTGTGCACCAACACTTGTGTGGAGTGCCATATGTTGCTGTAACACATTCAATGGTTCCACATCCTGTGTAGGGGGGGAGGGGCAACCGGCTGTTCAGGCACAGGATCTGTTTGTTCTGTAGTTTATGCATGACACATATTGAGAATCAATGTATTCCACTTGCTGCCATGCTTTTGGCATTGGGGGTAGCTGTTCATCCATTCTACATGTGATATCTCCTGGTATGATGATATGGACTATCGTCAGTGGGATGTGGGTCTGTATATATGGGCCTGTCTGTCAGGATGTCGGCATTGTCAGTCAGGTACAGTTGGCCCTGACTCAGGACATATATGGGTGCACATTGCTATATATGACATAGCTGTCGGAAGTGTCATGATTCCGTCTGGACTCCTTCTCAGCTACTCTTTACAGAACACCAACGAACCTGAGCACTAATCCCTGTTATACTCTTTTTACACACTTAACACCCTACTGATCCTTTGTGATCTGGCTACAGTGTATGTCATCATAATATCCCGGCATGTCCAGGGGCCGGTTTCGTGTGTACTCTCCAGTCCAGCTGGTGAATATTGTGATGTTGACACAATGTCACATCTGCCTTATGTACACAGACAACCCTCTCCTCCTCCCGACAAACTCAAATATATGTGTGAGATGCACCTATAGAGACATACAGGGTGCTGAACTCTCTCGACCCGTGACTGGCACAGTCTATCAGGTGGTGAAGGTAACTACACACACCACATATCAGTCTCACATATCCTCTGGCGACAGCACTCAAACCACATTATCACACATAGACATACTTGGATGCTGTGAATTAACTCTGCCTAAGCAGCAGAGACCTCCACAGCAGGCACACACACAACTGCTACCCCACTACAATACCCACATATCACATAGTTCACAATGTCAGTGTGCCACACAGTCACTGCCCTTCAGGCTAAACAACACACCTAATACACTTGTAATAGGTGACACTTATTGTCAGACACACTGACGTACCACTCACCAGAACAAACATGGGAATAGTCACTTTGGGATGTCTGTCGGGTGCCAGGATCTGCCACATAACACATGCAGTCAGGTCACTCCAAAGCAAGTACAGGACTGGCACCATCATTGTCCATGCTGGTGCGTAAAACCTCAGATGTTACTCCCTGGACCACATGACATGGTACATGGAGGAACACTCTGCTCATGTAGCCCAGGCCAGAATGACCCTTGTCTAGCATCTTACACCCACCAATTATGATGTCACAGTATACAGACAAACATATCACGTTTAACAGTTGGCTAACAAATTGGTGTCATTCATAGGGGATACAGTGTCTGTCAGCCTGTGGTGACATGCTCGACATGCCACGTAGCTTCACTATGGACAGCTTGCACCTGTCACCCTTGGACCTTCGAATGCTGGCTAAGGCTGTTGCTACCACCATAGTGCATTTGTTGAGCAGGACACAAAAGACAAACCCACCTCCATAGACATTACAGGTTAAATGACACTAAGGGTAATGCTGCTCAACTCCAGATGTGTTACCCTCATATTGCGGCCATTCAGGACTCTCCTCAGTATGGAGGATAGCGATATCTGTGCACTAACAGATGTCTAGTTCAGGCTCACATATGCACACCAGCACTACCAGGTTATGTTTCATACCATGCTTTCTGACCACAGGACTTGGAACGGGCAACACAGCTAGGGAGAGTATCCATATACATCACAGATACACACACCTCTGGGTTAGTAGCACTGCACAAAGCATCACAGACCATACATATACAACTACCATTGTGCAAAACTGCCTTTCAGTTTGTTGCCTGCTACAGACCACCCTCTCATACTCAGGAACCACACTCGGCATTCCTGGGAACAGTGGAGAATATGAAGGTCTCCACAAACACCATTATATTGGGTGACTTCAAATACACAAATATTGACTGGGGATACTACTCAAGCCCCAACACCCTCGCCCTACAGTCGCTACAATTTGTAAATTCATATGCTATGGCACAACCAGTCACCACAGCCACAAAGGGGAATACATATTGGACCTGATCATCACCAACATGGGGACTCTATGTTCCACACCAGCGATATACCCTTCATTGGTAAGGTCAGAACATACATATATCTCACTGGACATACATATACCCTCCACACACCCATCCTGGTAATCTTGGTGAACTTCTCATGAGCCAACGTCTCACTTCACCAAAGCAAGGTGGTATCCTTCAGAGACCCTGAGACAGTGGCAAATACGGCTCCGACTGCTGAATCCTTTACATACACATTCTATGGACACCTAGTGGACTGCATGGATTGTGCTATCCCAAATAACAACAGGACTCACTCCTCCAATGGCAGGGGACCTGTCTGGTAGACCCCAGCCATTAATAAGCTGTACAATGTCAGGAGGAAGCTACTACATGATAGAGCACAATCCCAGACAGGGAAAGCATCTGTGATCTGTACTAGCAGACAGCTACGATCACTCATGAACTTATCTAAGGGCTGCTTCTCATGGACAATTGCAGCAGACACGTAGGACTATCACAAGGCCTTCTTCAGTTATGTCAGGAACCTGGGTGGACACTCACTGATATGCTGTGAGTTACTGCATACTGACTAAACATACCCTGAACCCACTGGCATTGCCAACATCCTGGCAAACAGGTTCAGTGCAGATGTCTCCCCCCATCCCCTAAGGAGCAACTATCCATCCCAACAGAGTGTAACCTCCCTGACATCACACAGTAACAGGTGAGTGCTGCCCTCCCCAAAGCATACATCACAGCATCAATGGGACCAGATGGTGTCCCGGCATGCATCTTACATGAGCTTCATGACAGACGTAACCCTCACATTACATCACTGTGCAATATTGGAGTTACTACAGGATATGTACCCACGGAATGGCATACAGCGACAGTCGTCCCACTCCACAGAGTTGGTGCCACAATGGACCACAGACAATATTGCCCTATAAACCTAACTAGCCTGTGCTGCAAAGCTATGGAGCGTATTGTCATGGGTCTCTTACACATAGACATCGGAAACCTACAGACACTGTGTCCTACACATTTCAGCGTTGTTGTGGGCAGATCTTGCCTCTTGAACATGTTTGTATTCTTTAGACGGTTAACAGGTCCATCGACATAGGGACAGTTGTCCACACAGCCTACCTGAACCTTGCAAACCCCTTCCACACAATAACCCACTGGGCCATTATGCATAGGCTCACCAGCATCGATATGGACACATATCTCACATGATGGATTGCTACCTGGATCAGGGATAGCACCCACATAGAAAGCATAGAGCTGCAATGGATTCTCAAATTCAAAGCACATTATACCCCAGGCCTTAATCAATATATTAGTGTTAGATCGGTACTTAAAAAAAGAAGCTTAAAATAGTACAAAGTATCATAAAATGAAATAGTATTATAATACACTAATGTAATTAAATTCCTATGTGCATTAACTTCGATTGATACATGCATAATTGTGTTAAAAGTTACATAATTGCACAAAAGATCTGAACAATGTTCAAAATATTTTATTTTATTTTGTTTTAATTAACATGTATATAAAACATATATTGACTCCCTTTTATTTATTATTTTTGTTTTTAACATATAGTTATATTCACTAAATAGATTAATTTCACATTAACACTTCATGTTTTGACTTTTAATAAATAAGATTTACATATGACACATTTTATTTTATTTAACCTAGACATTTATATTAATGCCTATATATATTATATTTTTTATTTTTTATAGATATTTTTTCATAGACATTATATATATTTTTAGTTATTTATAGCCATATTTATGTTGATTATATATTTGAATTATATTTATATCTTCCATATATTTATATCTATACTTTTATTTATATGTATTTTTATATGTCTTAAAATACTATTTAAATATTAGATAATGAAATACCACTTCCTATATACATCATTAAATTATAGCTATATATATAAAAGGAAAAGGACAAGATACTATTTTACAATAGGACAGATCTTATAGTTATATATCATATTCCCATCATTAGTTTTTATAACTATCCGTCCTATTATATATACATATATTAGTTATATATAATTGTATATATATATACGTATTTTGAGCCAATTATTCATAATAGACAATGAATATTAAATATCAGTATGAACATATTTACATTTTTTATATATGGAATACATAAATTAGATATAAAATATATAAATATTTAAATAAAATATGAATGCTATTATATTCTACTGATTACATTATTTTAGTTTACAAATAATATAATAATATTTTTATTTTAACCTTTATATATATTTTTAACATATCCATATTATTATATATATATATATATATTTTTATATAGTATCAAGTGTTTTATATTACATCACGTTTTTATACTACATTACGCTTTTTAGGCAAGCCTTACATAAAATATTAAAAATTTTAAATGCTATTTTGCACAAATATATAGTCTGCACATCGATACATAAACATACATATAATCTTTATTCAGATATAATTATTAATTTTCATTTAGGTATATGTGTTTATACATACACATTTATCAATAATAACGTACTTGAAAAGGCAGAAGTTTTTAGTATCAGAAATGCTCCGAAACAAAAGGAGATATAGATCTGATTTTGCGCAGTCCCATATATATGGTCTCTTAGAGTTTTTCCGTCAGACATGGATATACATATTTATTTTCTTAGAGATTCTGATAAGCTATAGTGTTTTAGCTTTATTATGATCCTTGAACATGACACATATTGTTAGGTCGCAGTTTAGTTTAATGTAAGAAGTACACAGAACATTTGTACGAAGCTGACCTTTTTGATGCCTACATATGAAGTGAATTTTAATCAATAAGCTGTATACACTATAGCGACATACTTTCCTCAGCTATAAGAGGCATTTTTTATTATATAATACACCATATAAGTCATCATATTATATATATTTTTATTTTACTTAAGAATGGAGGTCCTTGTCTATGATGACATTAAGAGTGTATATACTATGTTATCAGTTGAATATATATAATTTTTTAAACACAAGCATCAACTCTATATATGTCTGTATGTGTTACTATCTGTTTTTGAATTTGGTGTTAAAATTTAGAGTGAGCTTTTAGATATATTTATACTTTTTCTTCTCTTCAGAAACAGCATGTATTTCATTTGAAGTAACAGCTTTCATTTGAAGTAACAGCTTTCTGTCCTAGCTATGGATCCATCACGTTAATTGATTAATTAATGTATTTAGCAATTTATCAATTAAATGCACTATATAAGAACTGTCTTAGCTGCAATAGAATAGATCTGAAGAAGCGTACAGCCTGTACGTGAAAGCGCTCATCTCTCTCGTTTTTGTACTCAATAAAGAAGAACTTTTTGCTGCATAATCGTGGTGGTCCTCATCCTTGTGTTTCCTACGAATTTCTCCTGTTTTGTGACTTAGCGGTGAGGACCTTTGGAGGTTTTGCTGGGATTGTGTTACATATATAGCACCCACATGGTCAGAATTGCAGGTGCCATGTCTGACTATACACCAGTTACACGTGGCATCCCACACGGCTCGGTCCTGGGACCTCTCTTGTTCAGTATATATTTGTCTGACGTACAGGCTACCACAGGGGGAATATGGCTGACCTTGTTCGCACTTGACTGCAAACTGGGTGCCATAATCAACTCTCCAGCTGCCACATGCATAGTCAAACAGAGTCTCACAGAGATGGATGACTGGTGCCTGAGCCATGGCCTACAGCTAAATGCCATTAGTTGCATAGTCATCCCCTTTGGGAATAGCAACATGCCCACACATTACCACATAGGTAGTACTCCATTACATACGGTAGGAGTTGTTAGGTGATTGGGGACATGACTTGTTTGTACTGTTGCCTTTGATATTCACGTTGCCAAAGTGGTTGGACAGACCTTCTATATAAGCCACCTTATCCCATATGGTTTCACATCTAGATCGAGTGAGGTCATTGTGCCCCTATACTCATCACAACCATGCTTGGTTACAATGCCACATTTAGGGTGTACCTTACCCAACACCTGCAGCAACTGTACTGGCCACAGAAGTTCCTCACCAAGCAGATGTAGGGACTCACACGGATGACCTGCACAGTTCGGATGCAGTAACTCCAGCTATACTCAGTCACTTACCACCTACTCGGATATGATGTGTGCCTGTCGTTTACAGAAATACCCAACCCAGAATTACTGGACATGCTCTACCTCAGGATATCCGACTCCCTTGGAGCTACACACTCCAGGGACATATACCTCAGCACAGATGTTAATAGGACATGCTGGAGGGACAGATTCTTATCCCAGGGCCTCCACTCACTCCAGATTGTGATCACAGTTTCACATAGGCAGAGCCACCCACTGACCACCTACAGGGGACATCTTGACGGCTGTATGGGTGATCGTATGTTTACCCCTGGGATATCTTCTGTGTCCCTGCTAGACAGAGGCACACTAGCCTAGACGTACATGGGCTATCTTGTGTGACCTACTATTCACTGGCACAGTGTAGTAATCTGACAGGGTTGCAAAAGCCAAACACACTCTGGTTAGGCTTGTACATGCCCTAGGGCAGATAGCCTAGTATCGACCTCTGAACCTATGCTTATGTTCGGGATGCACAATATTTATTGCTGATACTGTTTGCAGGTCTTTATCGTCTTTGCTTTCCCAGTTTCTATGAACAACTTAAGTATCTGCAGAACATATTTGATTATGACAGGGTTCCACTGTATTATATATGTGTCTGTTGTCATGTAACTGTGTGCACAGGGTGGATTGATGGATAGTGAGAGGTTCCTGGGTTAACACATGCAACTGCCAGATATATGTGGCCCACTGCTGTACTCAGACATGGCCTAAGTGTGTGAGCATGCCCAGTTCAGGCTTTCCATGTTTTGTTGCCTGACATTTGTCTCATTTATTCAAGTGTGTGAGCATGCCCAGTGTGACCTTTCAGTATGTTGCGATCTGAGGTCCACTACGTTTGTGGATGTGTGTAAACATGACCAATATTAACATTTATACTGTGTGTGTGTGTGTGTGTGTGTGTGTGTGTGTGTGTGTGTGTGTGTGTGTTGGAAGTCAAGTTCTGTTCTTACTGCAGGACTCACCTTTGTGTCATAACTCAACAGGGATTATGCTGTGCCTGCAGGGTTTCCATGAGATACTTTGCATAGACTTATCAACATTCCTTCATACTGGCTGACCACTGCAATACTGTCATGGTTTAGTGGTTCAGTACTTTAACTATAGTGCACAGTATCCTGGGTTAGAGGCCCATCACTGCTTTATATTTTCATACTGAGCAGACCAGACTGTTTAAGGGCCAGTTAAGCAAATATGAGCACGTTGGCTTTTGTTCAGCTATGTCCTACTTAGACCAGGCTTGTCCAACATTGCTGAATATTCACCAACTTTGCTGGACATTGCCTAATATTACTCAACATTGACCACAGTTTGCACTAGTTGGTGTGTGCAATTCTGTTTGCATATACTACATGGTGGTAAATGCTGTTCAGCACTGCTTTAAATTGCTTAACACATGGCAATCATGCCTCAGGTGGTGCTGCAGGGCTGCCTATGTCGGATGCACATACTACACTCCCTGTACATGTTTGAAAGCAGGTAGTGTCAACTTAGGCATCCCTTTTACTATATGTGCGAGTCAGAGAGAGGTATCATTTCCAGTGTTTCTACTGAGCCAGTGTATGTGCTATGTGTTGCCTCTTTGCCAAGGCCAAAGCATACTGGGCATGCCTTTTTCTGCCTACTGGGGCAGGCTCAGGTTGTTCCTCCTCTGAGTCACGCTCTGCCTGTGATGACCTTGGCAATGGTGGGGGGCTGTTTGGCCCAGGCCTATGCTGGTCCTGCTGCAGCTGTTTTCGCAGGATCATATTATGTAGCATAGCACATACCATGACAATTTGGGTACATGTAGTTGGTGAGTACTGCAAGGCTCCACCAGATGTGTCCAGTCACTGGAACCATGACTTGAGCAGCCCAAACACATGCTCAATTACATTTTGTGTTTGTGCGTGTGCCTCATTATGGCATTCCTGTTCAGGTGTGTGTGCATTTCTGATGGGTGTCATCACCCACGGCTCCAGTGCATAGACAGCATCCCCCACTAGGTGACCATGTGGGATGTCCCCATTGGCAAATGTCTGGTACAGCTGCGTCAGATGCCAGATATGGGAATCATGGTAGCTTACAGGGCAGCCAGTACACACATTCAGTATTATGCCCTGGGCATCAAACATGACCTGGCAGTTGATGGAGGGGAAGCCCTTATGGCTGAAGTAGACCCTACCCCGCTCACCGGCTGGTGTTTTGATGCATATGTGCGTGCAGTCTATTGCGCCCACTACCTCAGGGTATTCCACTATTTGCTGGAAGAGACGCATATTGCTGGCCAATACCTCACGGGAATTGGGGAAATATACATGATCACTGACATGTGCTGACATGGCATCCAGGAACTGGTGCAGTACCCTGGATGCTGATGCCTGTGATATCCCCATCATATCACCAGTTGGTCTCTGGAAGGTACCTGTTGCTAATATTCTTAGGCCAACACATACCTTGGTTTCCACTGGGATGGGTTCCCCTCTGTTGGTTCTGTGTGTGAGGCGTGGCCTGCACAGCTCAACAATTTGCTGCAGGAGGTCTCTGTCCACTCTATAGCGCTCCACTATCTCCAGTTCATGTAGCCCCTGGTAGGTTACCCTGGGCCTGTTCACTCTTCTCTGTCTCCTCACTGTGGGTTGTCCAGCAGCATTTCCATTGTCACCACCCTCAGCATGTTGCATATGTCGCCTTATAACAGCAATGGCAGCCCCTAACATTTCTTTGTCTCAGTAAAGCTTTTTCAGTTTTCACTTCTATTAGCTTACTGCAGTGTCTCTTGTGAGAAACATTATGGACTATTATTTGCAGAGTTTTAAGTGCTAGGCTGGGCTGGGCTAGTGTACTGCCTGTGTAATTGCCTGATGCTGATTGTTTTCACCTGCTAGCTCTGCTAGTACTCCCTGGTAGCTTCCTACTATTTGTTGTGCTTCCTATTTCCTTTCAGTTTCCTCAGGGGGGGGGCAGCGCCGCGCACACAAGCACAAACACGCTCACAGCAGCTCACACGCACGCACACATGCTTACACAGACTACAACTTGTTTATTCAGGTTAAAACACATGCACACCAGCGCAAATGCGCTTACAACACTTTAAACTGCCTTATACATGCTTACTCCAGCTTAAACGTGCGCACTCACGCTTACACGCGTGCACACTGTCTTACTCGGGTTTACAGGCATGCACACGCGTGCATACCCGCTTAGCAAGAAACTTTGGTGTTATTCATGGCATACACCTTCCATTTCTTCCCTTTACCTAGCCTACCTGTTGACACACCTCTTTCAATGATGTGTAAATGACAGCTGACCCATGCCACTCTGCTCCAATGAGCTTCCCTTCTTTCATACATACCCCACTCGTGATGTCACCTATCTTCTAGTCTGTTACTCCCCTTATCCTACTCCTACACTCCACTGACTGTGCTCATTTGCTATGTAAACCTGCAATTCACTATCCTAACCCTCCTTTGCATAGGATTGCCTACTAATGCTTGGCTACATCTCTTAGACTGTGCTTCCCCCCTTAGCAACCTCTACTCGGTGGCCATGTTGTCTTCAGCCTGCCATTCCCTTGCATTGTAAATTAACAATTTAAATAAAATCCACATTTGTGGGTTTTAATTTTTATTTTTCTGGTTTTTAGAGCACAGCCCATTTGCGCGGCGCTGCACTACGCTTAAACATCAGAAATTGGAGAAAAAAAAGAAATTATTTTTTTTTTCATATTGCATCAGAAAACATTGCCATTGGCCATATATTTGGCCATTGGCATGCTTCCTGCACTGGATGCAACCTTTATTTGGAGCTGTCACGGCTCCGTTTTGCTATTTGCAGAACAGTACTCAGTTGTCAACTGAGTACATTTCTGCAGATAACACTGCTCTTACTCGGACAGGTTCGGGTTTCCTGAATTGCAAATCTACCTCATTTGCATGCCTTTCGCCTGCAATTGAGGTAATTTGCATAACCTGGCCCTGTCCGTGTAAGAGCTGTTTTAGGAGCTCTCTTGCACGCCCCTGCAGGCTGTTCCTGGATCGCTCGTCTGACATGATGGCTGCATGGAGTCTTACTCTACTCTTAGACTCCGTGCAAGCCATCGTGAATCCGGCCCATGAAGTCTGAAACACAAACGTATGTTATTATTTAATGTCGCTAATCCTCCGTGATTTGCCAGAAAACAACAAATTTTATGAGGAATAGACTAAAAATATGAGGCAAAAATCTGGACAGTTGAGAGATATACTCAGGGTTAATTACTTATATTGTGTGAGTGATTTGGGTATAACCCCTTGCAAGGGTGGTCTGGGGAACTTTATTCTCCAAGGAAAAATATTGCAATCAAACTACCATTTTGTTTGAGTCAAAAGTCCATTCAGTAAATTAATTTTGATAAGTAGGTAAGAAATTGCATGAGGATGTTGTCATGCTGGGACAGAGAGGGTATGACAGATTAGGGAGAACAGTGAACAGACACTAGGATAGAGAGGGAGGAGGTAGAGACTTAGGTCACTACCCTTTTAAGCACAAGGATCAAATATATCACCTTCCAGAGTCTGCAGAAATCTAGTTGGTGTGTTGGCTACCCCCCCCCCCCCGGCAGAGATTTTCATCAAATAGAACTGTCAGTAGACTAGAATGGCAGGAAAATCCAGTGACTACAAACTATTGGCATGACACCAGTGGCAGAGAAAGCCAGGGAAAGAATTCTGAGGGGAAGTTTGTAGCATTTCTAGAAGATAACAATTTCTAGAAAAGTAGCCACACTGGATGTATGACAAGGTGCTATCAGCCAAACCTGATCCAGTTTTATGATTGGGTTAGGTGAACTTGATAAGGGACTAACAGTAGATATGGTCTGTCTGGACTTCATCAAGACATTTGAATCAGTCCCAAATAGTAGGCTCATAATGAATGGGATTTGGGAAGGACCAAGCATGAGGAAATGGATATTACATGGTTGAAAAGTAGGACACAGAGGGTTGTGGTGACATGGAAATCATGACTGGTGAAGTACTACCAGGGTCAGTCCTGGGTCCAGTACTCCTCAATGATCTTGTGTTTGTCTCAGACAATCTGAGGAATAGAAAACAGGATTAGCCTCCTTGCTGATGATGCAAAGAGTCTAGGAGTATATTTAAAAATGTTGACTGAGATGGCAAAAAGGGGAAAGTTGAGATTCAGCACAAATAAATTCAAAGTGGAATACCTTGAGGAGTAGAATTGTTGCAGCAGAATAGGAAAAGGATCTATAGGTGTTGCGCATGCGTTACATTCATAGCGCTGAACAGCATTGTAATGTGCACAAAGGGACGAAACACACACTGCTAAGATCACTGTACCATGGGGCCTGGTTTTTTCTCCTTTCTCCACTGTAGTGTGATCTTGGAGTTGGTATATAATAAGCAGGAGGTGTGCGGGACACAGCCCCCACATGGAGGGTGCATGTGGGGTTTCTCCCCTGCATAGGATGTCAGCCAAGTTCTTCAGCAATGTGTACTTGAGCCCTTTTTTTATAATAACGCTATTTTGTGTTCTGGCTGTTCATCACTAAGAATGTATTCCATTGCCCATACCTGGACTAGGACACTAGTAACAAAGTAAGTGGACAGTAGCAGTTGTAAACATGACACTGGGGTGTGTTCTAAGGAGGATATAGTCAGAAGCAAAGGGAAAATGCTTCTAATCTGGAAGACTTTACTCAGACAATATCCTAAGTACTGTGGACAATTCTAGAGGTCATAAAGGGCACAGGTTGCTAGGAGGAATCCAGAGGAAGGCCACTAGGAAGATAAAAGAGATGGATGGGAAGGATTAAGAAAAAATAACAAACACAACCACCTGGCTGGATATAGCAAACTCTGTTTCAATAACAAACAGAAATCCCATGGTAAGCTTCTTCAGACCATTTAAAAACAAATTAAAAAACGCACATTTAAATCCCTGAAAAGTAGCCAGTGAATGACAATTATTGAACCACATGTTGATTACATAGTCCAACCTCTATGAATTATATAACAATCTTCCAGACTGTAAAAAATATGTGATTATAAACAAATCTACTTAACAAGCATATATAACATACAAAAAGAGAGACAGCTAAGAGTACATGCCTTACATATCTTATGGTTTTAACATTTTATAGGCACCATGCTAGGTTAGTCTATGTGACTAAAGTGACCAATAGTATACAGCGTCACTCCTTAAATATGTACTACATTATATTATTTATATACAAGCAAACTCACAAGATAGACAGAGTTGGAGTTCAAATATGCATGAAGCGTCTACTAAAGGATTGAGATGTACCATAGAGTTAGATTATTTTTAATAAGATCAGAGTAATAGATGTGCTGTGCCCTTTGAGTTTTGTTATACATCTACAAACATTTTTACGGACCTGTTTGTCCATTTTAGATGTATTTACATAATTGCAGATGGATTTGCACTAGAATTATGCAAGCTTCTGTATTGTTTTAGCTGATAGAAAGGTGTTTGTTTTAGTATTATATTAATTCATTGTAGAATTTATTTTGTACATTTAGACAGTATAAATTAAAGTTATAGAAGGTAGGTTATTTTTATTGGTAATTACAAAACAGAAATCATAAGGTTAGAAATATTATTTGTAAGAATTGAAGAAGTTAAAATAGCTTTTTGTTGAAATTATTCATATGTAAGCACAGACAGCGTACACAATATTCTTTTTGTTTTATGTGTTTAAGGAAAATATATATGATTGCATTGTGCTATTTTTGATTGGACAGTTTATAGATGAACCGTACCAATAATATGCTGAAGCAGTCAACTGATGGCCAATATACATAAGGATTGTGAATGACTCATATGTTTGACTTAGAGACATGAAATTATACTGCACCTGTGTTAGTGGACAACAAAAAGATGTATTGAACCAATGCATGCTGAGTTATTTGTTCAGTATATATATTCATGAAAGCTATCAAAGGTCCAAATGCTCAACTCAGAAATAACTACGATTAATCTTTTATGACATAATTATATTTAGTAAAGAGATTTATTTTGTATGTTTTATAAGCTTGTTAAATAGATTTATTTTTAATTATATATTTTATGCAGTCTGGGAGATTGTTATATAATTTGTAGAGTTTGGACTACGTAATCAACATGTGGTTCAGTGGTTGTCATTCACTGGCTAGTTTTCAGGGATTTAACAGTGCATTTTTTACTTTGTTTTTAAATGGTCTGAAGAACAGGTAACCTGTAAAAGCACTTACCATGTGATTTCTGTGTTTTTTATTAAAATAGAGTTCGCTATATCAAGCCAGCTGATCGTGTTTGTTATTTTTTCTTACACCCAGTTTGGCCAGCAGCTCTTCTTTTTTCCTTTCTTGAGGAAAGTACAGTTGTGTAAAATCTTACCATAACGGTAGATGTCTTTGCCTTTACTGCTGCAGTATTCCTTACAAATAGGATTCCCTGCCGTGAAGCCCACCGTCCGGCTGGTTTACAAAAGTCTACCGTTGCTTTAAGGTACGCTGAACATCACCTGCACACACCTTGCGTAGGGTAGGGCATAAAAGTGACATTCAGGTGTACCATCCTCAGAACTGATTGCCCCAGGAGGAACAGCAGTCCAAGGAAAACCAAGAAGAATCTGCACATCCAGGAAGGAAAAAAGACCAGGGGGATGGAGGGAGGGAGTGAATACTGCAGCAGTGAAGGCAAGGGCATCTACCATTACAGTAAGATTTTACACAACTGTACTATGTCCTTACATTCACTGCTGTAGTATTCCTTATGAATGGGAGAGTGCCAAAGCTCAAGAAGAAACGTAGGAGGAGGAAGCAGCAGAGCCCTCCAAGAAGCCATGAAGAATGGCAGCAGAAAAACCAGCTCTAGCTCTGGGGATACCATCCAACTGGTAATGTTTGGTAAAGGTATGCACAGAAGTCCAGGTAGCAGCTTAAAGAATAGAATTAGCATCTAAGCCTTTGAAAAAAATCACTAGAAGAAGCTACAGCTCTAGTAGAATGAGCTTTTTCAGAAGAAGGAAGACTCTCGCCATGAAAAATGTAACAAAAGGAAATAGCCTTTGAAATCTAAGTGGAAATAGTTTGCTTGGAAACAGCCAAACCTAAAGACATAGGATGAAAGGAAACAAATAACTGGTCAGATTTTCTGATAGCTTTAGTTTTATCCAAATAAAATCTGAGCTGTCTATGCACATCTAAGCTACGCAGCACCCTCTCGCTGTCAGATTGCGGAGAGGGGAAAAAAGTAGGCAAATTAATAGACTGATTAAGAGACAACTCATTAACCACCTTGGGCATGAAAGAAGGATTTATACACAAGGCACGCTGTCCTCATGAAATATCAAAAAAGGTGGACAAGTCATAAGGACTTGCAACTCAGACACCAGTCCGGCAGAAGTAACAGCTAACAAAAGAACTGTCTTCCAAGAACAATGTTGCAAGGAATTTGAAACAGCAGGGTCAAAAGGAGCCTGAGTTAATTTTATCAGAATGAAACTAAGATCCCAGGGAGGAGGAACAGGCTTCCTGGTTGGTCTAATATTAAGGACGTCTTTAAGAAATTGCTTAACCTCAAATCTAGAAGCTAACGGGGAGTTAAAGGTAGACAAGCAGTAAGAGCTGATAAGTGGGCCTTAATAGAAGAATAGGCCAAACCAGCATTGAGCAACTCACACAAATAAGAGAGAACCAAAGGAATATCCAAAGAAAGTAGGTCCAGGTCATGAGAAAGACAACAAATAGAAAACCTCTTCCATTTAGATAAGTAGGATTTCCTAGTAGTAGGTTTCCTGGCCTCCTACAGGACCTGCAGCATGTCCTCCAAAAAAAGGTGTCTATAAGGAATCAAAACCCTATCACCCACAGTGTCTGTTGAAGCGTGGACAGGTGGGAATGGATGAGAGACCCCTCGTCTTGTGTGAGGAGAACCACCCTGTGAGGTAACTTGTGATGATTGCCCCTGGTTAGATGCAGAAGTAAAGGGAACCAGTGGTGTCGTGGCCAAAAGGGAGTCAAAAACAGGATTTTGTGAGCATCCCATTGAATCTTGAACAGTATTCTCAGAATGAGAAGAAGAGGAGAGAATGCATAAAGAAACATACCCTTCCAAAAAAATAATAGGGTGTCCACCTTCCATACTAGGGGATCTGGGACTCTGGCACAAAACAGAGGAAGGTAAAAAACACAAAGGAAAGCAGGAAGCCAGGAGTAGGTCCACCACTGTTTTATTAAATCAAATAACCATAAGCGCTTTCGTCAAGTTCATTACAAGACTTCATCAGATAAAAAATGAACTGAAAAGTCAAGTTTAAAAATCCTTCCTATGTCACATGGTCCAAATCCAAGTTAATTAACTAATTAACTGATTAAAATCAACAGTAAATGTGCAAAAGAAAAAAAGGAAAATAAATCACATTATGCAACATCTTAAAAGACATACATTTAAAACCTTAAAACCATAAATATGTATATATATCATTATGTGAAGAACCATAATAACCAAATCTATCTAAGTTGTGCCTTCATTTTTAGTACACAACCAATAGATGCTAGTTCATTTAAACCAGTAAAACCCACAGCATTTAAACTTAATATCCAGTAAAGTTCCTGGTTTTCTAGAAACAGCTGCCAAGGTCTACCCCTTTTATTCCGTTTGTCCTGCTCAATCACAATGAATTTAAAATAATGTTCAGGAAATTCCAGGATGTGCCTATAAAGTGCATTTGTAGTTTTTTTTTACCCGTATGTCATAATTATGTTCATAGATGCATTGCTTAAGCATCCTCTCAGTCTTGCAGATATAAAAGGCAGAACATGACTGACACAATGCCCAATAAACTACCCGGTACTGTTACAGTTGTAATGTCCTTTTATCCTAAAGCTGAAACTATTAATTTCAAACAGTTCCCCCACATAAATGAATTTACAAAAATGGCACATACCACATTGGTACATACACCTAACATGGGCATTCTCAACTTCAGTTATAGGTCTTTCCACCACATTTTTAATGTTAAGTCCCCTTCTCCACACAATAGAAGGTTTTGCACTAACTTTGCCTCTAACCTCACCATCCCCAGTTAGAATACCCCAGTTCTTTTGTAAGATCTCTGGAATTTTCTGGTGGTCAACAGAATATCTGGTAATAAAGGACAGTCTAAAACTAACATTGTTAGTTACTTCTGTCCCATTTCATTATCTGTTGAATGTAGAGTTACTAGTAACAGAACAGTTTTGAGGGTTTATCAAATTTCCAACCAATATGGGTGAATAAATACCCAGTTGTCTCTTAACCACTACTTTTTTAATTTCCTGTACAAAAGCTGCAGCGTAGCCCCTCTTTATGAACATGTCTTCCAAAAGATTACATTCCCCAAGAAAGGAATCAAAATTAGAGACCATCCTTACAGCTCTGACAAATTGTCCTTTGACCACCGCTTTTTTCTGGGGGGGGGGGGGTGAAAACTGTCAAAATGCAAGAATGCATTTGAGTATGTGGGCTTCCTATAAATGGTGGAAACATATCTCCCATGCGTCACATCCTTTTCTAGTCTTAAGTCCAAATAACTGATACTGTCATTCCCCACAACATGTGTAAACTGAAGAAAATTAGTTGTGTTGTTTATATAATCCATTAAATTAATAACACTGTTGTTATCACCCTTCCAAATGAAAAACAAATCATCCAAATATCTCAAGTATAAAATACAGTCATTAAACCAGAATAACCAAATAGAAATCTTCGTTCCCACTCACACATGACAATGTTGGCATAAAGTGTCCCACAAGAGGCTCCCATAGCAACACCTACTTGTTGAAAAAAATACTGTTCGTTAAAATAATTATTTTTCAACACAATTTCTGTCATTTCTGTGTAGGTGTTGATACAGTCTTGTTCAATCTTTTTCCTAAACAAATACTCACTGAACCAATCTAACCCAATGTCATGTGGAATTACAGTGAATAGATCTTTTACATCCACAGTAAAAAATATGAGACCACTATCAAATACAGCACTATTACATTTGGAAAGAAAATCCCATGAATCAATACAGAGATGTACCTCCTGTCTTAATACATTTTTCAGTTTAACATCCAAAAATTTTTTGCAATGTGAGAAGTGACAGAGTTACGAGCATCCACAATTGGATGAAATGGTGGGTCCACAATCTGTTTTTGTATTCTAACTAGGGATAGTGAGGTTAGAGGCAAAGTGAGCACAAAACCTTCTATTGTGTGGAGAAGGGGACTCAACATTAAAAATTTGGTGGAAAGACCTATAATTGAAGTTGACAATGCCCAAGTCAGGTGCCTCTCTGAGCATGTAGCCCAGGCCGGTATGACCCTGACCTTGAGTAGCATCTTACCTTCACCAAGAATGATGCCACAATATGAAGACAAGATGATCAATTTCAAAAATTGGCTTAAGTATTTGTGTCATTCAAAGGGGATCCAATGCCTGTCAGCCTGGGATGACATGCTCGACAAGCCACGATGCTTCACTAGGGACGGCTTGCACCTATCACCCCTGGGCTTTCGGATATTGGCAAAGGCTCTTGCTACCTCCATAGTGCCTTTTTTAGGCAAGGCTCAAAAGACAAACCCACCTCCATAGGTATCACAAGGGATAAGAAACTAAGAGTAGTGCTACTCAACGCCAGAAGTCTAAACCTCAAGATGCATGCACTCAAAACTCTCCTTAGCATGGAGAACATCGATATCTGTGCAGTAACAGAAACCTGGTTCAGGGCTCCCGAGAGCACCCCAGCACTACCAGGTTATACCTCATACCATGCTTTTCAGCCCCAAAACTTGGACTGAACCACAAAAGGAGGGGGAGTATCAATATTCGTCAGAGATACCCACACCTCCAGGTTGGTGGCACAGCACGAAGCATCAGAGAATATCCATGTACAACTAACAGTGGGTAAAACTGCCTTCCAGTTTATAGCCTGCTACAGACCACCCTCCCAAACCCAGGAACTCCACTCGGCCTTCCTGAGAACACTGGAAAATATGAAGGTCTCTCCAAACACCATTATATTGGGCGACTTCAACTACCCAAACATAGACTGGGAGCATTACTCTAGCTCCAACACCCTAGCCCAAAGGTTCCTAGAATTTGTAAACTCAAATGCTATGGAACAACTTGCTACCACTCCCACAAGAGGGGAAAACATACTGGACCTGATCATCACCAACATGGGGACTCTATGCTCCAAACCAGAAGTGTATCCCTCACTGGAAAGATCAGATCATAAACTAATCTCACTGGATATTCACATCCCGACCCCACCCCCTGCCCAGAAAACCACAGTGAAAAACTTCTCTAAAGCAAATTTCACACTCCTCAAAACCGAGGTGGAATGCTTCAAAGCCCCCGGGCCTGTGGAAAATACGGCCCAGACTGCAGAACCCTTTATAAACGCATTCTATGAACACCTTCAGGAATGCATGGATCATGCAATCCCAAATAAAACCAAGACCCAATCCTCCAAAGGCAGACGTCCTGTCTGGTGGACCCCAGCCATAAACAAACTATACAATAGAAGGAGGAAGCTACTACATGATAGAGCAAAATCCCAACAAGGGAAGGCATCTCTGATCAGTATTAGCAAAAAACTACGGGCACTCATAAAATCGTCTAAGGCCAGCTTTGAGAGAAAAATTGCACAGGACACAAAGGATAATCACAAGGCTTTCTTTAGTTATGTTAGGAACCTGGGTGGGAATTCCCAGATATGCTCAGAATTAGTCCACAATGACAAAAAATACACCAAACCCACAGACATTGCCAACATCCTAGCTGACAGGTTCAGCACAAACTTCTCCCCCCTCTCCCCACCAAAAGGGCAAATATCTATCCCAGCAGAGTGCTGCCCCCCTGACATCTCAGATGGTCAGGTAAGAGCCGCCCTCTCCAAAGCAAAAAACACAGCATCAATGGGACCAGATGGTGTCCCGGGCTGCGTCCTACATGAACTCCAAGAAGAGCTAAACCCAAACATAAAACTACTGTTCAATCTCAGCCTTACTACAGGATATGTACCCAAAGAGTGGTGTACAGCAACGGTGGTCCCTCTCCACAAAGGTGGTGCCTCAACGGATCCTGGAAACTATCGCCCCATAAGCCTGACTAGCTTGGTCTGCAAAGCTATGGAAAGGATCATCATGTACCTTATAAATAAAGATATTGGGGACCTACAGACACTGGATCCTACCCAGTTCGGCTTTGTTAAGGGCAGATCCTGCCTCTTAAACCTGGTCGATTTCTTTGAAACAGTCACCAAAGCCATTGACGAGGGGAAGGTGGTCCACACAGCCTACTTGGACCTCACAAAAGCCTTCGATACAATACCCCACTCGTCATAATTATGACATACGGGTAAAAAAAACTATGAATGCACTTTATAGGCAAATCCTGGAATTTCCTGAACATTATTTTAAATTCATTGTGATTGAGCAGATCAAACGGAATAAAAGGGGTGGACCTTGGCAGTTGTTTCTGGAAAACTGGGAACTTTACTGTATATTAAGTTTAAATGCTGTGGGTTTTCCTGGTTTAAATGAACTAGCATCTATTGATTGTGTACTAAAAATGAAGGCACAACTTATATAGATTTGGTTATTATGGTTCTTCACATAATGATATATATATATATATATATATATATATATATATATATATATATATATATATATATATTTATTTATGGTTTTAAGGTTTTAAATTTATGTGTTTTAAGATGTTGCATAATGTGATTTATTTTCCTTTTTTCTTTTGCACATTTACTGTTGATTTTAATCAGTTAATTAGTTAATTAACTTGGGGGTGGACCATGTGACATGGGAAGGATTTTTAAACTTGACTTTTCAGTTCATTTTTTTATCTGATGAAGTCTTGTAATGAACTTGACAAAAGAGCTTATGGTTATTTGATTTAATAAAACAGTGGTGGACCTACTCCTGGCTTCCTGCTTTCCTTTATGTTTTTTATCTTGTTTGTGGAATTGCACAAAACAGAGGAAGTTGTCTGTTCATAGGGGAGGGAAAGAGATCTACTTGAGGAGTATCCCACTGGTGAACAATGTCCAGAAACACATCCCTGTGAAGCATCCATTCATGGGATTGAGTGAAGGATCTGCTCAGATTATCTGCCACAACGCTCCAATCTAAAGGAATGTAAACTGCTTGAAGAGTCACCTGAGATTGGATAGCCAGATCCCATACCAGAAGTGCCAGCCGGAAAAGATGGTAAGATCTCGTATCCCCCTGTTTGTTGATATACCATATGACTGTGGTATTATCTGTGAGCACCTTGAGAGGGCCTGGAGAGAAGAGAGGATGAAAGGCCTGAAGAGCCAGCATAAGAGCCCTCATCTCTTTGATGCTGATGTGCTCCTTCTGCTGATGAGGTGACCACCCTCCCTGAACCCTCAGGGAGTCAAAAGTTGCTTCCCATCCCACATCTGAAGTGTCTGTGAACAGATCCTGAGAAAGAAGTAGAAGATGAAAAGAGAGTCCTGGATTCAGAGACGACTGCTGAATCCACCACAGAAGTTCTTTCTTGAGATATGGGAGAAGAGGAACAGGAAAGTCTAGAGGATGCACATGCTGAAGCCACACCCACACAGGCTCCAGAAACCACTGGAACCTCCTCATCTGGAGCTTGGCCAGGAGGGCATCATAATGGTGGAAGCCATGAACCTCAGAGCTCTCAGAAACTCCCTGGCTGTAATGGAGGCCAGGGGAAGAAGAGTTTGAAAGAAAGAAATGAGAGTTAATGCCTTTGGAGGAGGTAGGGATGCCAGCATTGGCACCGTTTGAAACCTGCAACCCAGAAAGACATGATCCTGAGAAGGAGTCAGGGAAGACTTTTTGAACCCCAGGCTCTGAAGAAGAGAAATGGTAAAAATGAAGATTTTCCAAAAGGACCTCTGGAGAAGATGCCTGAATTAGCAGGCCATCCAAATAAGGAAAGATTTGGATCCCTTGAAGCCTGTAAAAGGCAATCACAGGAGCAAGGCATTTGGTGAACACCCTTGGGGCAGTAGAAAGGCCAAAGGGAAAGCACAGAACTGAAAATGCCAGGAAGCAACAGAGAAATGCAAAAATCTCCTGAAAAGAGGATGGATCAGAATATGGAGATAAGCATCCCTGAGGTTCAGATTCACCAGAAAGGCCTGAGGGAGCAAAAGAGGAAAAAGGGGCTGAAGAGAAAGAATCCAAAAGGAAGGCACCTTCAGAAAGGAGTTCAGATGGGAGAGGTCTAGAATAGGTTTCCAAGTACCTTCTTTTCTGGCCACTAGAAATATTCTTGAATAAAACCCTTTCCCCTTTTGGGACACAGGCATCTTTTGAATAGTACCCTGAGACAAGAGGTCTTGAAGAACCTCTCGGAAAAAAAGAAGCTGTTCCTGTGGAGGCTGAGGAATGCCCATAAAAGGAGGGTGGGAAAGCCAGACCATGAAATACCCTTGCCGAATGATTGACAGAACCCAAGAATCCTGGGTGATTCAGAGCCAAACAGGAGGAGAAAGAGAAAGGTGAAGAGAAAGAGGAATGTGGCTGTGAATGGGTGGATAGTCAGACAGCACCTGGTTTGTCAGGAAAGGAAGGCTTAAGAATCCCTGCAGTCTGAGTGGCCTTGGCAGGAAGAGTCCATTTACTACCCTTTTTACCTTTAGAAGGAGGGCGAGACTGCCTACAAACAAAGGCTGGCTTAGAAGGGTAGTTTCCCTGAAATTTAGGCAGAGGAGAAACAAAGACATGTTTAAGCTCCTGTAAAGCCTTCCCCTTGTCCTGAAGAGACTTAAATAAACCAGCAGCTATTTCACCAAACAAAAGAGTATGACCCAGAGGAGCATCCAGCAACTTAGCCTTAATATCATCGGGCAAAGGTTGAAGTCGAAGCCATGAATATCTCCTCAGAACCAAACCAGAAGCAGCAGCCCTAAAAGAGGCATCTGCTGCATCATAACTACATTTGATAGAATGACAAACTACCTGAGAGGAAGTCCCAAGCAAGGAAAGAGCAGAAGATTTACTCTCAGAGTCTGGAAGATCAGAAAGAATATGACAAGCCTGAGAAAGAAGAGCCAAGACATACCTAGAGATGTGGGTAGGATAATTAATAGCCCTAAAAGCTAGGGTAGACGAAGTATAAACCTTCTTACCCACCCTATCCATGGTTCTACTGTCTTTGTCAGAAGGCAGTAGCTTGGACAAAGGAAGCAACTGAGATGGCTAATCAGAGGCTACAGACACCACAGAGGGGTCAGCAGCAGGACATTTAAACAAAGGCATCCTATAAAACCTATCAGACTTCCTGGGAGCAGGGAGCAAGGGAGTCATCATTAGAATCCACCTCAGATGAATGCAATTCTCTGGGACTTTTAGGGGGAGAGGAGGACCAAGGAGGAGCAGGAACTGACACCCCTTGAGTGCAAGGAGGCTGCAATGACAGTAAAGCATTAAATAACCACTGAGTAATGGCCTGCTACTCACTTTGTGGATCCCTAGGAGCAGAAGAAACATGATTAGGTTTCTGTTTCTTTTTTAAGGGAACAGTCGTCCTTGAAACCTGAAAAGGCCCAGACTCAGGACAGCATGCCGCAACCACAGTAGGAACCTCTTCCCTAAGGAGAAACTATGTAACCTCTCTGGACCACTCAGAAACAGTCAACCGTGGTTCCCTCTGAATGCCCAAAATGGATGTCTGCAAAGCCTCGTCGGATGTGTTGCCCACCAGATCCTCAATGGCCTCCAATCCAGACGCAGTAGAAGAATCTCACAAAACAACTGGGTGAGCCTCTGGATGCATAATAACCTCAAGAGAAACTCCTGGCAGAAGCTGGACAGTGGAAGATTCCGGTCTTACCTTATGCACCATCTTCTTCCCAGGCAGCTGACCCTCAGGGCAGGAAGTTCCATCCATATTATCAGCAGCAAGAAGCTTAATACGCTGGTGCTCAAGATACAAGGAAAGGGAAGAAAGCCTACTATGAAGAGGTTTTGGGGACAAGCGCCTGGCAAATTGAACAATTCGTATGGTCATGAGCAGCACCTATTGCAAAAAAGACACTTATCGTGGTGGTCTTTATGGGGAATCAGTTTCCCACACTGGCATTTATCCTTCCTGAATGACAATAACCCCAAAAAGCAGAAAACAAATAGAAAAAGTAACCAAAAACCCTACTGGGTACATATCTGCAACTGTGAGGACTCCAGCAAACAGGAGTAAGCACAGTAATGCCAAAAAACAGAAAAACAGTAAAAAAATGGACAAAGGTAACAGACTGACATTTAAAACAGCATTCAGACTGGCAGCAAAGAAGTTCTGCGGATGGTATGCCTGAATGTCACCTTTATGCCCTACCCTATGCAAGGAGTGTGCAGGTGATGTTCAGCGTACCTTAAAGCAACGGCAGACTTTTGCAAACTAGCCAGATGGTGGGCTTCATGGCAGAGACTCCCATTTGTAAGGAATACTGCAGTGGTGAATGTAAGGGCATCTATAGATCTTCTCACTTGACAACAAAACTGATGGGATGAACATAATACTGGCAAACAAGATTATGTCAGGGAGATGTGAAGGGTTAATTTTAGGCAGGAAGAACAGAAGAGTAAGGAAGTAGTACAGGCGACACATCACAGGAACTATCTACTCTATGGCTCATTAAACGTACTTCTTCAAAATGAAGGTTAATTGGAGGGGTGGAGAGAGAATCCAGAAAGGCACTTGAGAGGAATGGACAGGAAATTAAATGGTAAAGGAGAAAGCAGCAATGGGGATGAAGGTAGACTATTAAATAGACTTAAAGGTAGATTGGGTAACAATGTTTTCTTCTGCTGTAAGGAAAATGTATACAAGTGTGTCTTTGGCTTAGTTATCCATTTGCTGTTTTGTATATGCATGCATGCATATGAGTGTATGTGTATGTCCGTGTGCATGTTGTGTGTGTGTGTGTGTGTGTGTTTGTTATGTGCATGGACTGTGTGCAAATGGGCCATGTTTATAAGCATAGGTGATTTTATGGTGCATGTTTATACATACAGGTGGGTCTGGGTCTGTATTTTACTCTACATGTACCTGCACAAATGGTACATCGTAAAAAATAAAACAAAGCAGAACTCCTGAAAGAGAATTATGCTTCTGATGTAGCTGAGAAACACGGGTACCACCATCTGCGTAGCAACATTACTTTCCCCTTAGGATCACAGAAACGTGAGTCCTATTGTAAACTTGGAGGTCTGCTCTCACCTTTCAAATTACATCTCAGGTGACCCGATTGAAATGGTGGAAAGTGAGATCACAAAACTTTCCACTTATATCCCTGAGTCTTCAGAACAAAGATATATGACGCCCTCACCTCGTGAGCTGTTACACAAAAGCAAAACAAATAAAACTTATTAATTGCACAAAAATTACATAAATGTCAGCATTCATCAGTTTTTACTGCACATTCATGGCTCAAATGTAGTTCCATTTTTTGGCTTATGCCTATTTACACCTCTAGGTCTTAAACAAAATATTTTAATGCATATGTGTAATACAGCATCCAGTTAAGTGGCAAAAACAAATACTACCACTGAAGCATGTGAAAACAGCTGATGTGTGTAGCATAAAAACGGAGTGACATGTAGTCAAAAGATAATTGATATGCTGACATTATTAAATTAATAGTTCTAATATACAATGAAATTATAAATAAACTGTTGTGCATCATTTAGAACACAAAACACCAAAACTCCTAGTAAGACAGAAATGACAAAAATAGATAATATGCATATTAAAACCAATTCTTTGGATGCTACACTCTGTGGCCATAACCCCAGAGCATATCTAACCCTAAAGGCAGGAATCATAAAAATTCAGTAATGAAGATGATAGCTATACACAAAAAGCAGTCTTATCAACTATTCATTTAAATGACTGCAGCCAAAGGCCATTGTTTCTGAAAATGGCTATTGACTCATAGAACAATGTATACAATTTGTATTTCAGACTTAAAGGGTAGTTTATTGTATAAAAAATATACTCATGACAATTAACCAGACTATCAGGTAGTAATGATTCCAAAAAGAAATGAAGTTTAGAAATTTTGTTTTAAGCAAACAAAGGCACAACTCCCAATACTGAAAACAGGTAAAATAAACTGGCTCTGATTTTACAATGAAGTGGCACCAAACAGCAAGATGTCATACTACAAAATGGCAACCCTTCTCTGCAGTCTGTATGTGCTTCTGGGACTTGTTAGACGACCGGCTTATGAACAATATCACTGAGGTTTAATGGGTACAAATGATATACATACAAGGCCCTTACAGTGTCATGATATTAAAAATTAGATTATATAACTCACAGCACAGAGGTTATACTTATATTTTCTGCTACTGATTGTAATTTAAGGCTCAGATATGAAGTTAGAGGAGGTACAATATGTTTCTTAATATGATATGAATTTTGTAGACTGAACAGACTAAATTAATCTTCCTCTATCTCTGGGAACAAATAATCCTCCTTCTCTCATGCTGGATGTGGAGAAGTGCTTAAACAGATACATTCTGAATGTACTGCCATGTCAATTAATCAGGACTCAGACCATATGTCTAGATCTAGAGGTTTTCGTCAAATCAACATTATGTTGACTTGGCTAACACTGATACAGTAACGCCAAAATGCAAAGGATGACATACCTCTCTGTTTGTGCCAAGGTTACTCCTCAGAACATGCAGAGTTAAAATAACAGTGTCTTTTGCTGGGGGACAAGCCCACCTCTACACCTCATGTGAGGGGCTGTGTCCCCTCACCTCCTATTAGTTATAATTATATTAATTCTGAGATTGTACAATCCCTGGGGAAAAAGGCATATTCAGCAACCCAGAAGATTGTCTGTTATAGCACAACTATTGACTATCTACACACAAAACACACGCACACACACACACATATATGCATTTACTTCAAATTGTCGATGTACCAGATAATTGAATCCCATTTCATCGACACCACTTCATAGAATCTTCACTTCATCGAACTCCCAAAACAACAGCAATTGACCTATGGTAAACAACCACACAGCCAGCAGGACAAAACAACAAACAGCAAAACAAGTAAACCTTCCAAGTGGGGCGCTTTGCCCCCACACCCCCAATGTGGGTGCTCTGACCGCCACACCCCCATAACTAAATGTACCAACTCCGAGATCACACTACAGCGGGAAAAGGGTAAGATTCACCATGGTGGCCGAGTAGTTGTTTACCCTGGGTGAATTGCCATTGTTCCAGGAGTTCGAGGACGTGAAGTTTCAATGAAGTGGTGTTGATGAAATGGGATATGATTATGTGGTACATCGATGATTTGAAGTAGAATCATATATATATATATATATATATATATATATATATATGGGTTGCTGACAAGTGGACAGCAGTTCATTTTGTCAACTTATCACACATACTGGCTTTTTTCTGTATGAGATCATTGTACAGTGGGTATCAGAGAATCAGGGAATTTGCCTTTCTTCACTGTAGTATGATCTTAGAGGTGGTATATATCATTTTGAGGGGTATGAGGTGTGCAGGTGGCTTGCCCCCATACAGAAAAGTTTTTTTTTTTGTGTGCGTTTTTCAGTTGGATTATAATTGTTTTCGATCACTTGCCATTTCATATTTGTATTTTTCAATATATGGACACACACACACACACACACACACACACATATATATATATATATATATATATATATATATATATACCTATATATATGTGTGTGTGTGTGTGTGTGTGTGTGTTTATAGGATCATAGGATATAAAGGCAATTTGACCAGCGGCCCTATGTCCCTTGCCAGCAACCACACTTCTGCTTTACTACCCCTTGTAATAGAGCAAGACTTGTTAAGTCCCACAGTAAATTTAAGGATATCCAGCCAGTTACCCAAGTCTGAAGGATAACAGGGAAGGAAGAGCCTATTCAAGAGAAGAGGGAGTCACTGGAGGTTTAACTAAGTGAATGCAATGTACTGTCTTTTAGCTCAGCATTCATTGCAAATTATATACCAAGAAAAGGTGAGCCAAAAAAAAACATATAAAACACAAAAAAATCTTTTCTGCAGGGGGCATGTTCCACTGCACCCACCGATGTGGGAAGCAAGCCCCTCACTCCCCTCAAAATTATATATGCCTCAATGGTCACACAACAATGAAGAAAAAAAAAATGCAAGAAAACATACCACCAGCTAGGAAAATACAGCACATCACACAGCAATGAAACTCACCACGATGAAGCACTGTTACATTGAAGTCACATGATGGCAGATGCCAGTACTGCGTGATGAGGCTATCTCTCCATCTAGATTTATTTATCTTCTGATGTAAATTGACATCTTTTGTCCTTTAGTTGGCTTGACTATTTCACCTATTGAGAAAAAGGATGTCAATGACAGCAACATCCCTTAGGACACAGTAAGTGAAGCACATATCTCGCCCCCTCAGCCTGTAGAACACTGAATACAGGGACACAAGGATTCTAGTCTCTCCTGTTAGCTAAGATTTCTTAGACCAGAGATTGTTGTTGTTAGGAATATGTGCATTTTTTTTCAATTTTTTTATGTATGTAGTAAAATTTCATGCCAAATTTGTATAATGGGTCTGGCCAGATCAGAATATAAAGGAACAATGACTTTCTTGGTTTGAGAAGAGATGCCTTTAGCAATTAGTTACAAGAAATAGAAGCATTTCCTAAGTGTAGTCATCCCATACTGAAGGAAAGGAAAGAAAAGGAAATGATGGAGACCGATGCCCACAGTTCTAATCACTGACTTGCTTGATAATGGGGTGGTACTGAAGCAGTAGGTTGAAGCAATTTGTTGTTCCCTGAAAGAGTTGATACTGTACTTCTTGGCATTTAGCAAAAGCCCATTTTCTGTGCACCAGGTGTTAACTTGTATTAACTAATTTTGAGGGTATAAGTATCTTGGGTTGACTTGGCAACTACATTGACATTGCAGCCATCAGCAAATTTGGTTAACCAGAGATTAATGTTATCAGTTCTGAGGTCAGAGAAATACATTTATTTATTTATTTTTATTTATTTATTTTACATTTGTTGACCGGGCTAGTCTAGCTGGATATATTTCCATTTTCAGTAGAGGCCCTGGGAGAAAAGCGCCAACATTAACAGTTAGGTCATTACTTGAAATATAGCAACAAGGATGGTACACATAGTTGAAACATAGTAAATGAAAGTAGTTCAAATAAGTATACAAGAATCAGTAATAAAAAAAATAGTGATCAAAAAAGTTATTTACACTAGTATAGAATGCCAAACAGGAGGTGGCCCAACAAAGATCCCTGAGGGATACCACTGGTACCCTTTTCTCTGACTGAGGATGCATCACCAACTCTAACAATGTACATTCTGACTTGTACCAGACTGCTATCCACTTTAACTACAAAGGAAATAATGTTTAATTCCATAAGCTTATTTATGATTCCATCATGTGTTAGAGTGTCAAATGCCTTGGCCAAATTAAGACAGGCAGCATGCCCAATGTCCACCACATTCATGAACTTTTCAGACTCTTACAGGATTTAACAGGCATGACCTACAGTTTACAAAGCCAAATTTCAGTGGGTCAGGTTAGTAATGATGAAGGCCATGGCTTTACAGAAAAAGACTTGTAAAGCTGATAAGTCTATAGTTTCCAGGGTCGGTGCTCAGTCCACTTTTGTGGAGGGGCATCACTACCAAAGTGCACAAGATTTCAGGAACATAGAATGTAGGAAAGCTTAGGTTTAACCATTTAAATATGAGATCAGTGAGTGCATATTTGATGCTGTTAATTAGGCAGCCTGGTTTATTGTGGGGACTCAAGAAACCAGTGTTTTTGGTCTTTTGAGAATACCTCAAAGACATAATGTTTGGTGATGTAGGGGAGAAGCGACTCAGGGATGACTGGAGTTGAGATGACAATTTCGGGTTTGAGTGAGAAGCATCATTCAGGAAAAGCTTGGAGCAGTATTGTGAATTATTTCTTAATTTTCTAACATAAATAAAGAAGGACTTGTAATTATCCTTTGCCATAGCTGCCAGCCTGAGTTCATGGAGTGCTTTCCTATGGTTGCCTTCAGCTTCTTAGTACATAATATGTATGTGTTTAAGGTGGTAATCATATGAAGCGAGTCCCGAAACATGGAGAATAAGTGGCCAAAAAAGCAGACTTACATATATTAAGTATAAGATGGCTGTTCTCCAAAATATTCCCTGAAGTATGGCGATCTTGGAGTTAGAATATATAAGTTTGGGGGTGGGAGTGCAGGGGGGCTTGCTCTCCCAGCAAAAACGAAGTTTAAAGAAAAGTGATACTCCTAGATTTTTTGTCTAAATTTTTGGCATGTCAGCACTTGGCATTTTGAGTGCTGTCATTTGAACATGGAGTCATTTAAGGTACCTCTTCAGAGGGAAAGCAATCTGCTAAAGAAAAAGAATTGAAAGAGTACTGTTTAGTCACCAAAAAAGTTTAAAAATAAATTAGTACATAGTAGGTTTGACACTTCAGTGGCTCATTATTACAGGCAGCTGGGTTATAGAAATTTCTTCAGAACTAAGCTATGTGGCAACTGCAAAGTTTGTGACAAGGTCACTAGGGATAAAATATGGACTTTCCCTAAAAGCATTTTTTGTACACATGGCGATTTTACTTGTAAGTCAGAGATGATGATGCATGCCATAGTATGTCCATGTAAATTATTTTATATAGGTAAAACAACTAGAATGGTTAAGATTAGGTTACTGGAGTATTTGAAAGACTGCTGCAATAAGAACTTTAAAAATTCTGTTTCTGACCACTTGTTGAAAATACTTAATGGAGATATTCCACTTCTGAAATATTTTGAGATACGACAAGTTTACCATAAATTGGGTCAGACCGAAAATATACTTCAACTTGTTTCAATAAAATGGAAGTTATGTACATATTACAATGTAAAACTTTACAGCCTTTTGGGTTAAATACTGAGTTGCCATGGAAAGTCTTTTTATTGGATATTTGATGTATTATTAATATAATTGTTTAATTATCTCCAATTTATGGGTGTGTATATGCTCCCATGGAAAGAATGGATTTTTAACATGTGAAGGGAATGTGGAACTTGAAGTGTCATTTCTAATATATAGACAATTGGTGTTTTTTTTTGTTTGGGGGGGCAGTATTTAGTCACTCTGTGACATACAGTAAGCCACATAAAAGAGAGGAAAAGTTGAAGGTAGTGTATACTGAGAGCAGTCATGATATTGCTATTGAACCAAAATGCAGGAAGCAAAATGAAGAGGGTTCAATGCATCAGGTTCACAAAGAAAAGAGATTAGAAACATTAAATAAGTCATAAGTAGCAAATGACACAAAAACATGTTAGAACGATTAAATAAGTCATAGGTTGCAAATGACACACAAACATGTTAGAAACATTAAATAAGTCATAGGTAGCAAATGACACACAAACATGTTAGAAACATTAAATAAGTCATAGGTAGCAAATGACACAAAAACATGTTAGAAACATTAAATAAGTCATAGGTAGCAAATGACACAAAAACATGTTAGAAAGATCAAATAAGTCATAGGTAGCAAATGACACACAAACATGTTAGAAAGATTAAATAAGTCATAGGTAGAAAATGACACACAAACATGTTAGAAACATTAAATAAGTCATAGGTAGCAAATGACACACAAACATGTTAGAAACATTAAATAAGTCATAGGTAGCAAATGACACAAAACATGTTAGAAACATTAAATAAGTCATAGGTAGCAAATGACACAAAAACATGTTAGAAACATTAAATAAGTCATAGGTAGCAAATGACACAGAAAAACATGTTAGAAAGATTAAATAAGTCATAGGTAGCAAATGACGCAAAAACATGTTAGAAAGATTAAATAAGTCATAGGTAGCAAATGACACACAAACATATTAGAAACATTAAATAAGTCATAGGTAGCAAATGACACAAAAACATGTTAGTATGAGTTACTCCTTCTAGAAAACTTAGATGTGGAGACGCAGTGGATGTCTTGGTAGAGATGGAAATGCTTTCTATCTTATGATTGGCTGACCATGAAGAAACCTCACACATAGCTGACCTTTCAGGTGGGCCAACTAAATTTTAAAAAGCCACAGTGGAAAGATGACACTTTGAGAAAAGGAAGGTAAAATATAACAAGGAATGCAGGGGAAGGAATGGAAACAGATATTACAATGAATATTTTGGGGCCATAGTAAAGTCCAGCAAAAGATTTCAATGCATGTTTTGTGGACTATGCAACTAAATAATCTGCAGTCATCCCATCTTGTAAAGCTAAGGTTAAATCTACAGCCAGAGATCCAGTCCATAACAAATATTCCTCCAAAAGTTCTTTTTACAAGGGGCAAGGGTCTATATTAGATCAGTGAATGCTTAAAAAAGCGAACGCTGATTGATCGAACTTATGTAAGCAAAAGCTTACAATCTCGAACTGTCAGATCAGCGATTTTTTTCCTAGTGAAAAAAATCGCTGAACCAAAACACATACACACAACACAAGCACACCAAAAAAATAGCAATCCACACACATACACTTAAAATCTGACACCTAATCCTACACTAAACTATGCACACACCACTAACTACCCACTTACCTTAAGACAAACCCTAACCCTAAGGTCCGTCACTATCACACACTCACCCGCTCCCTAACCCTAACTCACCTAACCTGCCCTAACCCTCATGTCCACACAATCGCACATATACCTAACCCGCGCCCTAACCCTAACTCACCTAACCCGCCCTAACACTCACATCCACACAATCGCACACTTACCTGAATCCAACCCGTAACTTTCCACCACAGCACTGAAAATACCGAAGCAACAGAAATGGACAACCAAATTCTTTCCCTAGGAAAAAATTCGGTTTTCTGTTGCTTCGATATTTTAAACATTCGCTCACATAAGTTCGATCAATCAGTGCTCGCTTTTTTAAGCATTCACTGATCTAATATAGACCCAAGTGGCAAGCCCACTGGCCCACCATGTTGGGGGGGTGACCTCACACTTCACACACCCACATCCCTTACTTAAATATACTAACTCTGCACTCCACAGTCACAAGACCAGAGGAAAGGATAAATGTTACTTGCCCACGCATGTATATGTATATATACAACTCACCACTAGATGAACAATCTTTTGGTCATTGGCTAAGGATAGTAGTTAAGTCAAAAGTCAGGCTGGTCGAATAGCCATTTATGAATAGAGTGAGATCTCACAGTAGTGGGTACCAGGAAATATCTCCTTTCCTCACTATTGTGCAACCTCAGAGTGAGTTCATGATACACACACACACACACACACACACACACACACACACACACGCACACACACACACGCACACACGCACACACACACGCACACACACACACACACACACACACACACACACACACACACACACACACACACACACACACACACACACACACATATTCATTTATATTTATATAGCCATGGGATTGTGGAGGATGCAAGTAAAGTAGCTGTGTTTTGGAGTTCAGCTTCTAGGAGGTAATGCAGTGATGTCTGTACAGAGTAAGAGTGTTTGATCATATTCTGTCAATAGAAGTATATTCAGTGTTTATATTTTATAATGTATGATTATAAATATGCATGCATACATATTTGTATATATAAACACACACACACACACACGCACACGCACACGCACACACACACACACACACACACACACACACACACACACACACACACACACACACACACACACACACACACGTGCACACACATATATTTATTTATTTATTCTTTGTTGATTGGGTTAGTCTTACTAGGCTAATAACCTCTTTTTATGGGAGACCTGAGGTGATATTTATAGTATTAGGGAAATTTGAACAGGTCATGAGGGAACCTCCCCTATTCATCATTGATGTGAGTGGGACCCATTTTGCAGCATCACTATCTGCTTCTGTTTCAGGTGCAAAGGCAGTCCAGAGAAACAGGAAGGCAGATGGATAGAGAAGAAAATAATGGAGTGGTGAGAGAAAAGGAGGAGAAAGCAGACATCAAGACTGGAGAATGTGTGCAGGATTCTGAGGAGATGTTTCAGAGAAATCTGTTTGATGGAGATGAGTCAGAAAATGATGGCTGTATAATTACAACCCTCCAGCTGGGAGGATTGCAGGATGATTTACTTAAAGAAATGGTGATGTAGAGTTAGCCAAAAAATGAAGGAGATGTTTCCTGGGGGACATCATGAGAAAATACTAAAGGAGGATGCAGAAAGAATCCTGAAGACTAGTGATAAAATGGAAAAGAAAACATATACAGAGAATGTAAAGGAAGGCAACAGGGGAGGAGCAGAAAAGAAGACAGAACAAAATGAAAAACAAAAGTACATGGTAAAGATTCAAAGTAAAGAAGACAAAGAAATGGACAGGTATGAAGTGTGGGACAATTTAATAACTCCTTGGTGTGTAAAAACACAAGAGGTCAGAGCATTTATTCTTATTAACAAAGAGACATTTTGTGACATTACATTTCAGACTGTGTTTTAATGGGAAATTGTCTTAGAGAATATAAAAGAAGAAAGACTAACCCGTGAAATCTTTATGTGATAAAAACATTTAACAGGGAAATAAAAAAATAAAATTCATGTATAATTACTAACAGAAGTAGAAAGTGAGACTTTGAAAAGACATTTGAAAACTTTATGTAAAGAAGTGCTGGACATTGCAAAGGTTTATGATAAAAGGGGTTTATGGACTGCTGGATGTCATTGTAATGTTGTGTTAAAAACAGAAAGAGAAAAAATTGTACATATAACAAGTATAATAAATGTGGAGGGGAATAGGGGTGCCATAAAATACTGGACACAACCCGAAATATGGGAAAATCTAACAGATGAAAAAATTAAAACTATAAAAATAAGAAGCAAATGATGTAATCAGAAAGCAGAATGTCAAGATTTTTTGTGAAGACTGGGAATAGATAAATTGTCAGTAAAAGGAAATATGCTATATAGAAAGATAACTGATAGAATATACTTATATTGTCAACAAGAAGAAATTATGGAGCATGTGTTTTTGAAATGTAAAAAAGTTATGAGGAAAACTATGTAAAGACTTTTTTGAAGTTATAAAAGAGGTGGATAAAATAAACATGGATATGATTAAATACGGATATTTTAAGAACAGAAGTAAAGAATATACTAAAAGAATAGATAAACATTATTCTATGTCATACGGGTTATATGGAATGAAAGAATAAATGAAATTATGTTTAATGGTAAATGGATTTTAGCAACAATATTAAGTAAAATCAGATGGTGGTTATGAAAAAGGAGTGGGGGTCTAACAGGGATGGAAATTTATTATGACTGTAATAGAAATTATGAATATGTATAAATATTTTTGTATATCTATATATTTGTGCATTTGTAAATATGTAAATATATTGTAACTAAAAGATATTTTTGTATATAAAAAAGGACTCCTACTCTTTTCAATAGATGCTGTGAGATCTTTTACATCTACCTGAGCTATCACCATCTCAGGTAGATGTGACCTTGTTTATTGTCAGAGTGCAGTACCCCCTTATGCTGCATTACACTGTCAGTATTGGAAATTAATCCATGCAGCTGGCAGCGAAAAGATCCCATAGCCTCCTGACCTTCCAACACCAAATGCAAGTGTGCTATTGTTGTGCCACTGGCAGTAAAATAAAATTATAATAGTATATAATAAAATCTGTGTATGCACGCATGCATGTACTCTCTCTCTCTCTCTCTCTCTCTCTCTCTCTATATATATATATATATATATATATATGGAAAAGCAAAGCATGATTTCCTACAAAAAAGACCAAATATAATATTCACTGTTATACTTTTAAATTGCTTTTGCAGGAAAAGCGCTGCTCCTACTAACTTTAAATACCAACTCAAAAGTTGCTCTATCCTGGAGTAAGACTTACTATATTCCCATATTGTATGGCAGATATATTGGCAAACTTTGCTGGCAATTCTCAAACATATTTTTTTCTATTTCAATAGTCACTTCTGAATTCTGCTGTATCTCGAAGGTGATTCAGTGGCTTTTCTCAGCATTATAGTCTTCATTATTTAAGACCATTTAAATTAGTTCAGGATGAAGGTGAGTTTGAGCCTAATTCTCATCAATCATGCTGCAGTAATATTAGCTATATGGTTTATCCTGCCAAGGATATAACAGTCAGCCAGCTTCCAAAGCTTCAGGGCACCGTCTGCACTCTCAAACCATTTGGCATCTGGAGCCGAGCTGCCTAAAAGCACAGGTTTAAATGCCAAGCCCTTCAGAAATTTGCTGCTACTGAAGAGAGTGCTCTTCTGTGGGCTTTCAAAGATTGATGGTTGGCTTGTACTATTGATTGGAGCAGATAAGTTCCCTTTGGGGAAAAACCTTCCATAGTTAAAAATTTCTTATTTAAATGTACTTTCCTGGTTAGGAAATTTGTCTTTTTATATAGGAGGTTGTGTTTTCATGGCCTGTCACAAGACTTTACTGTACTTTTAAACAAGAGTGCAGTTTTCACGTCAATTAAAAATAGTTAAAATTAGATGAAAAACATTTACTTCTGTGTTTAATTTACTTTTTGGGATTGGAAAAGTGTATTAAAGTGCTTAGCGTTTGTACTTTTTTTTGTGGGGAAAAAGTGACTTTTAACAACTTTATCTTTTTACTGGCTTATGGCTTATGCTGCTTGTTTTCCCCAGGAAAGATGCACCATTTTCATCTTGACCATGGAACAAACTACCGGTCCCATGTTAGGTCCTTCTTCCAGTAAAAAAAAAAATAGTTGTTGAGCAAACAGCCTTTGCCACCACAGAAGGCTAGCAATTTATCCTGACCACAGGTGTGTGACTCTGCTGTGGCCAAAGCTGGTTCATCAGATCATCATTTTCCCCAGATCCCTGTGGTGGAGAACCTGTAGCCATTATAGACTGGAGGTTAGCCACATCCTCTGGATCTACTGAGGTCCCCTTAGTGAGCAAGGGAACACGGAAGTCTTCCCTCTTTAGTCAGAGTGCTGTACCCATCCTTAGGGAAGCTGCTGCCTGTCAAAAAGAAATAGAAAACTAAACATGTATCTGCTCCCCTTCAAATTTCTCTGGACAGGAGTAATTCACTAGATCTGGTTCTGGGTCTAAGTCAGGTTATTTATCTTTCTTATAAGGTGGGTTCTGGTAAAATAAAAAGGGATGCTTCTTTTCCTGAAGAGATTCAATATTCTGAATCTGGCATGAAGATGAAGGGACATGTGCAGGGTTTTCTCCTCAGATATCTTACTGAGATTCAGAGGAGAGCACAGTATCTGATTCTCGCTGTGGGGATTTCTCTTTCTCTGAGACTATTTACAGCAGTGTGACAGTGTTTTCAGTGGGAGAACACTGAAGTTTCTGAGTAATTCAGAAAATACTATGAACTGACAGAATTTCAGAACCTTCAGCTATTGCTACAGTGCTGTCAGTACTGGAGGATGTGTATGTCACTGCCTGCAGTTGTCCTGTTAGTCAGTCTGCTGTCACTAAAAAGGCAGATAGTTGTATATAGTTCCTCAGTCTTTTAAGTTTTTATGCACTCATCCCAAACCTGACCCAAAAGTTATAGCTTTAGTTAATCCTACTGCTGCTAAACATTTAGTTAATTCCAGTTCTGCACTTTCTGAAAAGGATGGGAAAAAGTATATGCTTCTATAACTTTGATTTTCAGAATTTTGAATTGTCAGGCTCATACATTAAAGCTTATTGTGACTAATTGTGAAAGTATGAGGAATGTTTTGTCTGCGTTTCTTATTGTGACAAAAAAATTACTTTAAGTGGTTTAGTTTCTTGTATATTACAGTCACACCTCTTTGTTTAAAGTGTGCATATATGACTCTCTTGACGCTTCTTCCAGAGCTATGGCCACTGGTTCTGTTTTAAGAAAGTTTGCCTGGTTGTATTCTCAAAACCTCCCAATCAATGTGAAAATGAGATTTTAAATTCTCCTTTGGATGGAGATTTAGTTTTTGGTCCATCTGCTGCAGAGGTTCCCAAAAAGAGTGGTGAGAGGGGTGAGCTGATACAGGAAATCTCTAAGTTTTTTCAGCCCTCCTTTTCCAAACTTTCTAAGGGGTTCCCTAACCTCTCATCCAAGTTTGGCAAGAAACGAAATGCTAGTAAACAGATGTTTAAGAAGAAATGGCAAGAGGGTTCCAAAAATAATATAGAAACTCCCCAAAACCAAGGACAGTCTCACAAGTTAGAATGACTACTTAATGGACCTTCTTCTCCACTACCTAGTCACCCACCCACCCTGGTGGCCCCTTTTCCCTTCCAGAAAGTCTGTATCTCCACTTCTCTCTTCGGAAACAGTTTCAGACAAATGGACTCTGAAGATCAATCATTTATAGATGGCAGTAGGAGGAACTTTCTCCTTTCCAGAGTGTAATTCCTAATCCACCAGACCAAACTCTGCTTTTTTTCCCCTGTCCTTGAACATATATTATCTCAGGGACTAATAGAGGCAGTTCTTCTTTTGCAGTTTGGGAAAGGTTTGTATTTAAAGATGTTTCTGGTGCTAAAGAAAGAAAATTCTTGGAGACCATTTCTGGATCTTTGTTCCTAAAACCATTTTGTGATAGTGCCCAAGTTCAAAATGCTGTGACTTCACAAACTGTTATCCCTTCTTCATCATTTAAGTTTCCTGGTAACATTAGATTTAAAAGATCCTTATCATCACATCTCTAGTCATCCAGGCATCAGACGTTTCTTTCGATTTTACATATCTGGATCACATTATCAGTTCTCTGCCTTACCTTTTGGACTCTCCACTGCCTTGAATAATGTTCACAAAGTGTCTAGCTCCAGTTACAGCTCATTGCAGGCTACAGGGTATTCACATTTTTCCATATTTAGATGACTTGGTTATTTTTGCAGAGTCTTTTCAAAGTGCGAAGAATCTCTCACTTGGGAGAGGGTCTATATTAGAACACTGAAAATTTTAAATGTCGAGTGTTCTAATATCGAACCCTAGCAATCGAAAAAAAAAACATTGAACATTCAGAACAGCGAATTTTTTCCCTGGGAAAAAATTTGCTGTTCCAAAACACATACACACAACAAAAGCACACCAAACAAACATCAATCCATACACATACACCTAAACTCTAACACCTAACCCTACACTAAACTATACAAACACCACTAACTATCCACTTACCTTAACCCAAACCCTAACCCTGAGGTCCGTCACTATCGCACACCTGACCCGCGCGCTAACCCTAACTCACCTAACCCGCCCTAACCCACACGTCCACACAATCGCACACTTACCTGAACCCGACCCGTAACTTTCCACCAGAAAGCTGAATATACCGAAGCAACAGAAATGGACAATCAAATTATTTCCCTAGGAAATAATTTGGTTTCCTGTTACTTCGATATTTTCAGCGTTCATTGAAAACGTGACAATATTAGAACACCCGACATTTCAAATGTTCGGTGTTCTAATATAGACCCCTTGGGAGAGATATCCTTTACACAAGCTGGGATTCCAAGAAAACATTCAAAAATGTTTATGACTCCATTACACAGGATTTTGTTCCTGGGGTGTCTCACTTCAGTTCAAAGAGCATTTATTCCACGGGAAAAATCAATCTATATCAATATTTCTAGGGTTTCCCCACTCATATTTTAGTCACTACAAGGGGATACCTCAGGATTTTGGTTCTCATGGCATCTTTGACTCTCATGATACTCCTGGCAAGACTCTACATGAGAAAGATATGGTGATATCTGAATTCTCTTTGGTCCCCGCACCAACACCTATCCTTTCAAATCCAAGTTCTGGGATTTGTCAGATGAGAAATCACTTGCTGAAGGCAGCTAATATCCTTAAATCTAGGTCTCTCCTTCTCCCTCCCCAAGTCAGTCACCACAGACACTTCTGACTTTGCTTGGTGAGCAGTTTCAGGGAGGATAAAAGTGCAAGGTGTTTGGGATGCCATGTAAAGATGCCAGCACATAAATATAACACAGATGTTTGCTCTAATCAAGACACTCAACACTCTGAATCATCTTTGGTACCTTGGACCTCTTCAGATTGTTACAGACAATATCACAGTCATGCAGTACATCAACAAGCAAGGGGGAACCAGGTCTTACCCCTTTTGTATTCTAGCCATATTAACTTGGGAAACAACATTATAATACATCTCACTCTACAGGCATCATACATTCTGTCAGAGCAAAATTATGTGTCAGACAGCGTGAGAAAGACAAAAGGAGAGTCTCACAAATGGAAAGTAGATCAGGGGATCTTCCAAGATGTGATCCATCTGTGGGGAGTTCCTCAAGTACACCTATTTAAACAATCAGCTGGCAAAATTCTGCTTCAGAACTCCATGCTAGAAGGCCTAGAAGACAGATGCCTTTTTCTTTCTTTGGACAGGAATTTTTCTGTATGCTCTTCTATCCCACTAATATTCAGAGTACTTCTGAAGATTCAGAAGAAATCTCTCAAGATCATTGTGGTGACTTCAGTCTGGCCCTGGCAATAGTTGTTCTTCCTTCTTTTTGAAATGGCCAGGGGCAATTATCACAAACGTCCTCACAGAATGGATCTACTCACTCAAGAACAGGGGTGTTTGATACTCCCTGATAGGGTCTTAATTCCCTTAAGGTACCTGTTACTGAGGATGTGCAGCAGGTACTAACAGAGGCAAGAAAGCCTGCTAATCATATATTAGCAAACGGAAAAAGTTTTCTAATTTGTGCCAACAAGATAACCAACACCCATTCAGGGCTAGTGTTCTTCTGGTTTTACAATATTTGCGTGTGCTACTATCTATCACCTTTCTTACTCCTTCATCAAGATACATTTATCGGCCATTTTAGCATGTCTGCCCGTGGATCTCTCTCTTTCAATGCATTCTCATGTCAAAATGCTCCTTAAAGGGGTTTTGCATAAGAAAACTCCAAGAAACCAGCAGCTTCTCCTTGGGATATTAATTTTGTGTTAGAGAAGCTAACACTTGCCCCATTTGAACCAGCTCATCAGGCTGACTTCAGGTTCTTAACATGGAAAACCATTTTACTGACTGCTATGACTTCTGCAAGAAGAATATCTGAATTGCCAGCTCTTATGGTGAGTCGATCCTATCTCATTTTACAAAGAGATAGGGATTCTTTGAGAACTAGTGCTTCTTTTATCTCTAAAGTGATCTCTGTGTTCACTTTATGCCAAACTGTCTAACTCCCTGTTTTCTTTTTGAAACTGAAAATGAGGGAGAAAGGATACGTCATACCTTGGATGTCCACAGACAACTCAGGTACTATCTTAATAGAACTAAATTTTTCAGATTTTCGGATCAATTGCTAATATCTAGCGAAAATAATAAGAAGGGACAATCTGTAGTAAAACAGACAACAAATGCTTGTCTCAGTTTGTTAGCTTTTGTTATTCTCACCACAACAAAAGTATTCCAGGCAGGGTCAAGGCCCACTCTATCAGGGCCTTGGCTTCATCTATGGCTTTTTGGAAAGGGTTGGATTCTAGAGGTATTCTAAAAGCAACAGCTTGGTTCTCTGTGGATACTTTTACAAAGCACTATATGATTGATTCTTTCTCTAGGTCTAGATTAGGCATTGCTGGGACCATTCTCCAGGGGTTACTGGACTGGTCCCCTTCCACTTCCAGTTGTTGTAAGCTAGGGTAATATACCCATATAGCTTGGACCACTGCAGCAGTGATCAATATGATGGGCACGGTAGAGTTGTGTACGTAAACACAGCATAACAGTAGATTCTGGAATGATCACTTCTGCAGTAGCCACTTCCTCCCTCCACTCTCCCTTTTTTTTTGATTATGCCAGAATGTGTTTATATGTATATAGTTTTACTCCTAGCTATATCCTTTCAGGGTTCAGCCTCCCTCTCTCCCAGTTGGCATGAAATCTCTGAAGCGCTTGGCGCACAAACCTCTGTTTTAGTTAGCTCAGCATGAGCTGCCAATGGTTTGAGTACTTGGAAGGCTGTTATATCCGTGGCAGGATATAACCCATATAGTTAAGGCTACTGCATCAGTGAACATTTTAACATATACTGTTATGGTGAGTTTGCTTACACAACTGTACTTTCTATAACACTGTGTACAAGGCTGGACACTTGATTAATGAGATGCTAATTCATTACAAAGCATTTCACACTGACATAACAATGTGAGGCAATTTGTAGTAGTCAGTCAGCCCAAGCTGCCTATCATTTGATGTTGGTTGGAAGGAAAGTAAAGTACCCAGCAAAAATCTAAGCAGATACAAGAATATCATGCAAACTCCACACAAACAATAACCTAATTGCTGAGCTGAACCACTGTCTCTGGGGCTACGAATCAGCAAAAACAACAGTGAATCACATTTTTATTCCTGCGATCAAACCTTCAAGCAGCATGTCTAGAAATAGTGTGTAGTTTTTTGCTTTTTTTACTACACTCACCTGCTAATGATGATATGCAAGTCAGTGTTTCTCACATGTAGTGAGCATTAGTCTCTCTTCTCCAGTATTGCATTTTGAAGGAAGTGTTCTCTACATGGTTCCATATTACATCATTTCATCATTTGCTGAAATTCACTTTTTATTTGCATTAGAGCAAAAATGTTCAACTGAATCCTGCAAAGTGATTGAATACTTGATGGCTGATTTCTTCTGTCAGTGTAAGTAAATGGATGCATTCTATTTACTTGAATGTTTGTGTGTCCTATTTCTGTTTCACCATGTCAGCAATCAGTGGGATAAGGAAATTTCTGCTTTCCAACACTGCTGTATGATGTAGTCTGCATAGAACTAATGACATAAATCCTTCCTATGTGTGTATTAGCACCAAAAAATTAAATGGACAGAACATATTTAAATTGTACTATAACAAAATGACTGTGGTACAAATAAACTGATAGTATTATAAATCAGTATCAGCTTCAGTGTAATTTCAGTCTAGCTCATAACTGAGGCAAATATAAGTAAAAAATATACTTCAAACCTCCAAATAAACTGAATAAAAATGAGTATTTTTGATAAATTATGTTAATGTAGTCCTATAACTGTCCAATCTTTGTGACTTGCAGGCTGCAGTACGTAGTATTCATATCCTCAGATGAGACATGGCTATTTACGTTAAGTGTACAAAGCAAGAATTCTTCTCTGTCTCCTCTTAGAGTCAATGAGTTATGATAACAGCCTGTTACAATTATTTTCAGCTATTTATTTAGGGAGTGAAATGCACCTTTGTGTGTTTCATAATCTTATTCTCCAGCTGGGTGCAGTGGACTGTGTACAGACAGCAAATTGGAGTGCACCAGGCAAAACTGGCATTGCTGAACTGATCTGCAGGCAGCATACTCTATCTGCTGATATCTAAATGTTTCCAATTTTTGATAGCTATCTGATCAACTATTCCTTGAAAATAATTTGCAGGACTAAAGTTTCACCATTTTAGATGAATATGGTTTGTTATTAGAAAACACTCTAGATGCATCTGGCTGTGTTCCTTAAAGAAATCTAATATTCATTTGTATGGACTGTTTTTCAGCCAATCCTTTATATTCTATTGCTGTAATTGCATATACTAGTAGAATCTTATTATAGTGTTATTTATAACTGTATTGCTTCATTGCCTTATTACTTTGTTAAAAACGTATTTCATTGTCAGTTCTTGTTGTATTTGCCAGATATATTGTTTTGTATAAATCACTGTGGAGCTTTTCTCCCCAGGCCTCCACTGAAAATGGGCACTTTTTGGCCCATTGGACCATCACGGTAAACAAATGCAAATAAATAAATAAATAATATTAGGGGTTTATTCCAATCAGATTTTGAAAAGAGACTATTTTGAAACTCTACTAAAATTAGGTATATTTCTCTTAGAAGAATATTCTCTGTCCTTATACTACAATAACAATGCCCGATAATGGTAGCAATATTTTAATTATGCAGCCAGTTATTATCTGTTGTTTTATTTTACTCCTGTGATCAAGTTTATTTTATGTATTTTTAGTAAGCATGTTTCACTTCTGTGTTTTTGTTTTTCCTACTGCCATCTGCAATATATCAGTGCACCTACTCTGTGTAGCCATGGTAGAGAGGATACTAGGGTGTCCCTGTAAGACATTAACTTGGGGGTAGAAGAGGCTTTTCTGTCTCTCTAGCCTACCCTTTCCCTCCCTAATGCATAGTATTCTCACTTCTGATGCCAAGATAAGATGGCTGCAGGTTCTACCCTTACATCAGGTGCTTGGATTGATGTTTTAGGGGGTGCTGTACATCTAAGAATTCAGCTTTTGGCTAAGACATTAAAATATGGTCACATCTTCCCAACTTGTTGGAAGCAAGTAGTTTCCCACATAGACACACTCTAACCTCCTAATTCATTGCTAGATTAATTTCTCCCATGACTAAGATTCTAGTCTAATTTGCTCATTCACAGATCCTGGTTTTGAGTCTATCATCATTGTATTCCACATCTAATGGTTGCTCTCTTTTTTAATTTCTCCAAATCGTTTGGGTTTCTAATACCATGACTGGAATGGACCCCATTCCTAAGTCAAAGTACGATTAAAGTTCATGAAATTAGTATTGTTTCAATCTTTGATGTGAGCCAGAAGTGCTCTTTGTAGCACCCACAGTCTGCCCGGTAATGACTCCTTCTGCAATTCATACTGAGCTACATATATTGGTAGCATACCTAAATATGATTATAGACTCTTTTTTATAAGACCCATTACTCCTACTACTATTGGAACTGTCTGGGTATCTTTCTTCCATATTGCTCTCAGATCTGCCTGCAAATCCTGATATTTTATGACTTTGTGTCTCTCTGTAAGCAAGACACTGTAGTCACTGGGTGTGGCAATTTCAATGATAAATTCCACTTTTGTCGTCTTTTCATGGACGACTATATCTGGTTTTCTAGCATCTATCTTTTGAACTGTTAGTAATGGGTGATCCCATGAGATGCAGACTTCATCATTTTCTGTAATGCTTTGTGGCTCATGTTTCCAGTGTTTTTCAGCCACTTCAGTACCATAATGTTTGCACAGTCCCCAGTGCAACAGCTTTGCCACTTTATTATGCCTTTCAGTATACAGTTCTTCTGCCATTAGTATGTTCCAACCAACAACGAGGTGCACCACTGTTTCCAATTCAGTTTTACAAAACCTACATTTGTCTGTTTCTCCCACATATTCAATGGACTTTGTAAACCAGTGTGTACGTAGCCCACTATCTTGGGCAGCTAATATTATTCTTTCATCTCTTGGTTCACCTCTCCTTAACCATTCTTGCATTCATTCCTGATCAACATGAGGTTCTTCCAGAACTTTTCCATACTTGCAGCTATATTTAAGCATTTTTCACATTTCTTGCCTTTTCATCTGATCCTTTGCCTTATATTCTTTCTTTTGTTTTTTGGCACATTTAGTTGCTGCCTGATTTTTATCTATTTCTGGTTTGATTTCCATTCCTGATTGATGCCGATATGCTTCTGCTAGGTTAAGCAGAGAAGTCATCTTAGATTTATTCTCCTCATGTTTCAACACTTTCGCTATGTTTGGGCCTTGTGAGGTCAGCAGATTTGTATGGAGTCCCACGATTGCAGATCTATACATGTAATCAGTTTCAAGGAGGCCCATTCCTCCTTCAGAATGAGGAATATATAATCTGCAATGATTTTTATAGATCATTTGGTGAGCATGAAGCATCTTTCTTGTTTTAATATCTAATCTATCCAACATGTTTTGGGGCCAATCATTCACTCCAAAACTGTAAATTAGGACATGAAGAGCAAATTGGTTTATAGCTTGGATTTTATTCCTAGATGTCAATGCTGTTTTCAGGATTAATTTAAGTCTTCTAAAATATTCCTTACTAAGTTTTATTCACATTTGTTCATGTTTTATTGTTGATTTGTCAACTATTCCCAAGTACTTATACACTCCCTCTTGCTCAAGTTCTTTTATATCACATTCTTGTCCCATAATATATATATGTATGAGATCGACATATGGAGGAGATATCTGGATGATTGCTGGTTGGTATGGAGGTCTGACATTATATACCTCAAGGAGTTTGTCACATATTTGAATGAGAACAAATGGGGCATTCAGTTTATGATTACATTTGACACCGATAAAATCACTTTTTTGGATGTACTAGTAACTAGGAATGTAGACCATACACTGACATCTGAGATCTATCAGAAATACCCAGAGTACAACTCCTTGCTTCATGCCTCCAGGTTTCATCCTCCCCATATATGCAGAAACATTCCAAAGTCGCAATTTTTACACCTGAAGCGGATCTGCTCTGATGCTGAGACCTATCATACATATGAGTCTGATTTGGTTAAAAGGTTCAGCGACCAAGGATACAAGAAACGGGACATCGCTCAAGGTAGACGTTGGGCTGCAAATCAGGATAGGGATACCCTATTCCAATACAGGGACAAAAAACAAAGTAATAATTCCCAAATCAGATTGGTGACCACTTATGGGAGAAACACGGATGTCCTCATCAACAGTGCTCGCAGACATTGGAATATCCTATTGGCTGATACCAAGCTCAGTACACTGGTAGATGATACATGTCATTTTTCCTTTAGAAGAGGTAAGAACATTGGCTCATTTTTGAATCATTACAAACTAGTGAATAGATTTGATAACAGCCCTAAACAAATAACTTTGGAAGGTGGGCCCTTGCAGGGATGTTTTCCATGCGGACACTGCACCCAATTGTAAAAATATGTCCAAGACGAAAAAATTTACTAGTAAAAGTAATGGACAAGTGTTTTCTATAAAGTTTTTTGCCAATTGCCAGTTTGAATGGGTGATTTACATGGCCTCCTGTAACTGTTCAGCCTTCTATGTGGGACAAACATCCAGGTGTGTCAAATTCAGAATATCAGAACACTTCTGTGATATTAGAACTGCTAAACAAACAAGTTTGCTTTATAAACATACACAAAAACTCCCCAAAGCCACATTCAGATTTACAGTGACTGATAGAATACAGGGAAACAGAAATAACAAATCAGGATGGCATCAGTTATTAAATAATATGGAGAAAAAAATGGATTATTAAATTGGGTGCCCTGTTTCCCCCAGGATTGAATGAATATCCTTAATGAAGGATGCAGTTTACCCCAGTTCACTTCAGGTGGTTCTATACTATATATATATATATATATATATATATATATATATATATATATATATATATATATATATATATATATATGCGTGTATGCTCATTTAATTTAATGCACTGAAGAAGGCTTGACAGCCGAAACCGGTTTGCTTGCCTTATTCTTGGCTAAATGACTTCCCAATAAATTATCTTGTATTTGTCACTGTTTGCTGGCTCTACAGTTTTTTTTTATTGTGATTTGATTTTGGAGCCGTGCAGCTACCATGCGAGCAGGGGCCTGCTCTTCTTTTCTTTTTATTCCTAGATGTCAGTGCTGTTTTCTGGATTAATTTAAGTTTTCTAAAATATTCCTTACTAAGTTTTATTCACATTTGTTCATATTTTATTGTTGACCCTTCATCAATTCCCAAGTACTTATACACTCCCTCTTGCTCAAGTTCTTTTATATTACATTCTTGTCCCAAACTGATGTTTTCCTTGTCCTGCAGTTTTCCTGCTTTAAAAGTTGCTTTTGTACATTTATCAAGATCAAATGACATTCTAATATCATCTGAAAAAGTTTTGACAACCTGCAGCTGTGTTTTCAGTTCCTCATCTGATGAGCTATACAGTTTGAAATCATTGACAAAGAGAAGATGAAAAGTCTTTAGACTTTGTTGTTTTCTAGGAGCCAAATTATAGCCATGGCCTAAGCTGTTAAGTAGACAGCTTAATGGGTTAAGGGCAAGACAGAATAGCAGCTGTGGCAGAGAGTCACCCTGGAATATCCCCCTTTAAATGGCTCTTATACATTTTAAGCACTCTTTATCCATGAATGTGGGATACTATCAAATGCTTTTTTGTAGTCAAGCCATGCCATACTTAGATTCCTTTCCTTTTTACAGTTCTTCACTATGACTTTATTTAACAGCAAATGATCCTTTGTTCCATATGATTTTATTTTATTGCCCTTTGTCCTACTGCCATAATTGAGTTTTTTTTCTAAATGACTATAAACTCTTTCGGCATCAATTCCCTTGTATAGTTTATACATCTTCGGAAGGCAAGTTATTGGTTTATAATTTTTAGGGTTGCTTGCAAGATCAGTCTTAATAGGAGCATTGTTTTACCTATTAGCCAGGTTGGTGTCTGTTCAGGGTGTGCATATGGCTAAATCTTCGTGCAAAGATGTTAATAATTTTAACCAAAAGTTAGGTACTGCATCTGGGCCTGGGATTTTCCAATTAGAAGTTTTACTTAACTTTGTTTCAGTCTCTCTGGCTGTTGCTTCATCCCATTTTATATCCTGTATCTTTAAACTTCTTATTCTTTCTTTCTTTTACTTCTTTTATCCATTTTACATGTTTGTTGTGTTCCACATGATCTTCATAATTACTTCTCAAAAATGCATCTATTTTTTTTCTTTTTTTGGCTGTCTTTCAATTCCTTTTACCTTGTTTCCCAATTCTCTATAAAACTTTTTTGGGTCATCAATAAATTGCTTATTGTGTACTTTTCATTTATATTTATCTGAGTATCTTCTAAGTTTTTCCACCTGTGCTGAAATTTTTAGTTTGTTGTTTGCAATAGTGCATGATAGATCCTGGTCTGTTCTAATATTGTGCATTGCTTTTATCACATCTATCTTTCTTAGTATTTTTGCTGATCTATTCCCTCTTCTATAGTCTTCTAACAGTGACACGTCTTGTCTTAATTGCTTTAAATTTTTCTCTATTCGATACTTCCATGCTGGTTTTCGATTTCTCCCCTTCCTTTCCCTCACTACCTTGTGTTCTAGTGGTAGAACTTTATCAGTTGTTAATTTAGCTGCACAGTAATATACCCTGTTTACTTCTATTATATCGCATGGATCACTATGGACAGTCCTAATTACTGTGCTCCTAATTAATGTGTATCCTCTGCAAGATACACCTGTCTCTTTTTAAATTTCTCGAAATGTTTTGGCTTTCTAATACGTAACAGGAATGGACCCCATTCCTAAGTCAAAGTACGATTAACATTCATGAAATTAGTATTGTTTCACTCTTTGATGTCAGCCAAAAGTGCTCTTTGAAGCACCGGCAACGTGCCCAGTAATGACTCCTTCTGCAATTCGTATGGAGTTACATTCATTGGTAGCATCTCTAAATATGATTGTAGACTCTTTTTTATAAGGCCTGTTGCTCCTACTACTATTGGAACTATCTGGGTATCTTTCTTCCACATTGTTCTCATTTCTGCTTGCAAGTCCTGATACTTTATAACTTTGTGTCTCTCTCTGTACAGAGGACACTGTAGTCATTGGGTGTGGAAATTTCAATGATCAATGTTATTTTTGTCTTCTTTTCTTGGACCACTATAGCCGACTTTTTAGCATCTGTCTTTTGAACTGTTGGTAATGGATGATTCCATGTGATATAAACTTTATCATTTTCTATGATGCTTTGTGGCTCATGTTTCCAGTGTTTTTCAGCCACTTCAAAACTATAATGTTTGCACAATTCCCATTGCAGCAATCTTGCCACATTATTATGCCTTTCAGTGTACAGTCCTTTTGCCATTAGTATGTCACAATAACAGAAAAATTCTAACTCCAAGAACGTCAATACTTTATTACAGCAAAGCTTTCAGATATAAATCCTTCTTCAGTGCAATATGCAATCTGTAACATTCTTTCAGTTTTTGTAAAACAAAAGTAAAATCATGTGAGCATGGCCAGCTAATCACATAATTTCTACAATAATTCAATTAACATTTTAGCTCACAGATATAGCAGTTCCTTGAAAAGTTTCCTTAAAAAGTATTCATACATACATTCAACTCAATTTATAAATACATACTAGAACTATATACTTAAATAATTCTATCTATCTAATAAAATATTTATTACAAAACTTTTTTACATGTTCAAATTATTTGCACATATACAAAAAAAGAATACATATATATGTATATACACACATTTAAAATACCTAGTGCAGTTGCATTTGTCTAGTTGCTAAAACTGGCTTAATACTAACCATGTTATTCATACTTCATGTCTTAATTGCTTTATATGTTTCTTTATTCAATACTTCCATGCTGGTATTCAATTTTTCCCCTTCCTTTCCCTCACTGCCCTGTGTTCTTGTGGTAGAACTTTATCAGTTGTTAATTTAGCTGCCCAATAATATATCCTGTTTACTTCTATTATATCACATGGACCTCTATGGATAGTCCTAATTACTGTGTCCTTTTGTTTTATCAGACTTCTGACTTTGGGGGTTTTATTGACCTTCTGCAGTCTATTTCTTTCATTGATCTTAATATATCTATCTATCAAGCAACTCTTCTCTTAGTTCATTTTCGTCCAGACTGAGGGCACATCCTTTGTTTTCCATTTCCTGCACACATTCTATAGAAAGTTCCATAGCATCTTCCTGTGGCACCTTCTTTTCAATTTCATCCTGTGCCATCCATTGCTCTGTCATATGGGACCTCACTGGCCTATCACTCCTTAACATTGAATGCATCAGAGTTTCGACAGTTTCCTGTTCCTTCCCTTGCTGTTTAACTTCAAGTGAATGTTTATACTGGTTTCCTGTGGAAAGCTCCAAAATATCTTGATGGCACCTGACAAATTGCTTCCTGTTCCACTGGTTTCCCCTTAATTTGGATATCCATTGCTCCATCCTGTTGTGGTGCTTTCTGTATTAGATTTTCTACATTGAATCCATCACTTTGCAGGTGCTCCATAACCTCAGTTTCTATTTCTTTAACTTCTCCAATACTAATCTCCTTTTTTGCTTTTCATCTTAGTCTTCTTATTTTTTTGTATTGTAAAGTTTTCTGTAGCCGAATTCCTTTGCCTCTATTTCTCTTTACATATCTTTGGTGCTGCTCTTTTTATATTGGTTAGTTTTACTTTCTCCTTTGTATAAATATCACACCATATTAAATCTCTTTTTCTTTTCCCATGTCCATATTTCTTCTTCAGATGTCTCCTGATCTTCCTGCTTCTCCTTATTTTGAGAACTCACTCCATCATGCTGTGATGCAATCTGAGTTAGACCTTCTAGATTACATCCTTCACTTTGCAGGCACTCCATAACTTCAACTTCTATTTCTTTACCTTCTGCTTTACTCATCTTCTTTTCTACAGTCCATCTTTGTGATATACATTTTTTTTATTGTCAAATTTTCCATATCTGGATGCCTTTGCCTGTATTTCTCTTCAAATATCTTTGGGGCTGCCTTTTCTATATTAATTAACTTGGCTTTCTCCTTTGCATAAATATTGCACCATATCAAATCTCTCTTTCTTTCTCATGTCCATATTTCTTTTTTATACTTTTCAAAAATATCTAGGTTTTGTTGTTTATATTTTTGCAATTCCTCAGATGCTTCTTTTCCAAAACAGATCAAAGTTTCTTGATCTATATACTGTTTTTCAAAAATCTGTTGTATAAATGAGAGCAAATTTTCATTTGAAGCTTCTGACAGTTTTTCCTGTGGAAGTATTTTTCTTTCCTATAATTTATCTCTTAATCTCCATGTTGCTCTTTTGATGTTGCAGAAGAGGTTTAGATACCTAGACTATTTCTGGCTGTTGTGCAATAAATCCACCAGTAATGGGTTGGGGAATACCTTGTATGCCAGACACAGGTCCCGTCTTAGCAGTCTGTAGGATACCAAGTACAGTGACAGGGCTTTGAGCTGGGTCATATAGAACATGTTATTTAGGCCTTGTATCCATTAAGTAAGGTATCTCTGTGGGTGCTTCAGTTGTTGCATGTCTCTAGGCAGAGACATGCAAAAGGGAACATTATATTCAATGACTGGCTTAATGAGGGCTGTTTAATGGGGGATAATGACATCTCCTGATCTAGACACAATCTCTTTGTTTATAAGCTGTGCAATATAGAAGGACTTTCTTACAACAAAGGGCTCATGTTGGTTAAAAGTTAGGTACAGTAAGAAGAGCTGCAATTTCTACATCACTACCCATGGAGATGTCTGTTAGTTGAAAAGTATTGAAAAAGAACAATCCACTTTAGAAAACAATTTTGTGTTGAATACGCATGTCGTAAAACACACTGCTTCACTGCAGGTGGCATTGTCAATGGAATAGTGCTCAGTAGCAGGGTTTTCAAAGTACTGCCTACACACGCATTCTCAACAAATACAGATGCAGTCAAGTGTGAGTGATATGCAGGATAACATGACAACAAACCATTGTTCCTGTTGCTGTTGCCATGGATACTTTTCTTCTATATCTAAATCAAAATGAAATTGAATTACAAGTAGTCACTTTGTCTTAGACCTGAAGGCATTGCTGCTTTCAGTCACTGTTTCAGTAAATGGTCTGCCATAAAACTGATTTGGCAGTAGCAACTCAAAACTGCCCCATGTTTTACTGAAAATGATGACATAAACAGGTAAGCACTTAAACTGTTTACCAATATGCTTCTTAAATATTCCAGACAAAATGAACTTTCACGTCTTTCAGATATGGATCAAAACAAAAAGTTCTTTATATCTACAGAAAGAAAAATATATGTATCTCTGTCAGTCTGAGAAGTGTTTAAAAACAGACATATTGGTTTGATACTTAATTGCTACTTAATATGGTTAAAAACACACACATACATATATGCACAAATATGTGCAATAGTATACACACACACACACACACACGCACACACGCACACACGCACGCACGCGCGCGAGCACACACACACACACACACACACACACACACACACACACACACACACACACACACACACACACACACACACACACACACACACACACACACGTACACACACGCACACATGCACACATTACACCAGCCTAGTACACAGTGAAGCAAACAACCAGCAGAAACTGTCTCAGACCTCCCAAACCACTGAAGTGATATGTATACAGAGTACTTTATATACAAGTATAAATGCAGCTCTAATCAATAGTTTAATTATAAAGAGACCTTTAAGGATGACTATAATAAGAAACTGTAAAAAAACCCACATGAATGCACATTTTTATCTGCACAAATGTTATATACACTTCTAATGCCTCTATAGTATTTTAAGTACTTACTGTTTAGGTTGATAGGTAACTACTAGGCTAGCTGCCCTTGCAGAACATTTTAAGCCTAGCTAATTTCCCTTTCAATGGTGAGAATCAAACTGTGTACCTTGTGACTCTGAGGTAAACACCTTAACCATTGTACCAACTCCCAAACTTCATTATAACAACTCCCACCCCTTTAATTTGTTCTACCCCAGAAGTATATGGTTGGAGTGTTTATACCAATGTGAATTTGTTTTTTAGCCAAGCATTTTCCTTCCTACCATGAATATTCTTGATCCCCAGAAACTGATAACTTTTTCCTAGCCTTCTTCTACAGGTTTTTCTGTACATTCAGTTGGAATTACAGCACTCAAAATTCCTGCTTTCTTTCAGAACCTCTCCACCAAGTGTATTTTGTGTAGTGATGCACATGCTTGTTTGGGGGGGGTCATATTTAAGCACATAATAATAAGCCCTTTCTTCTTCAGCTACAAAATAGTGCTTAAATTACATTTTTGTAAAACTACTAATGTTAGCTACAAGAATACCCCCTCATTGTTTTCCTTTGTCATTTAGTGTTATACATTTTTACATAGTCCATTTCCAGTTGTACTATCAACTGACACTACTCTCCTGAGACTTAATAGGTTTGTTTCTAATTAGAGGTAAAGACTAAGGGGATAACAATACCTCACTATGTGGGATTTTCACTGGCTAAAACTCTGAAGGAAGGCTTATAAATATCCAGCTGTGTGGTCTTTTTGTGGGATGTAAAATCTTAATAGCTGCTGGTAGGTATGGCACAAAAAACAGTCAAACAATTTCTAAATAGGGTATTGGGAGAGTTCAAAAAATTATCTTGGCATGCAGTGAGAAAACTGAATAATACAGAAATGCTACATAAGGGACAAATGGCCGTGTCATGCTTTACTTATGTGTGAGGTAGTGAAGGGAAGATTTTGTAGGAAGAAAACACATTCAGGGAAAGATTACTCAAATGATTTCTACTTATCTTTATGACTCTGCCTTTTCACTTTACTTCCTAGTTTGTTTTTCTCTTAAATCCTTGCCTTTTTATATTATAACTCCTTTTCCTATCTCCCCTAACTTATTCTGTTGGTGCCTACTATTACTTCTTTGTTTATCTCTTTCCTCTCCTCTCATACTACCAGTATAATTGTATTTTTGCAGATATCTAATCACTGTGTACTTTAGGCATGCTTAATTACTACATACTTCATCTATATTCTTTAGCACATGTATTACCATTGCAAATAACTGTTGATTCTGTACACTATGAGGGTGTTAATTTAGCTGTGGAGTTTTTCCTCTGAAAGTGGCTACTGTGGGCCAATCAGACTATCCAGATCAACAGACTGAAATGAATGCATAAATGAAATGTTGTGTTTAGGGTGCATATGTCCTTTAAGTATGGAAACTGAACAGAAGTTCAACAGAAGGGTAATAACTAATACTTTGGATGTACGCTGGAGTAAGGTATGCCACAGAGTATAAATAAGGGCATATAGTGGTGCTGGCAGAATGTATGCAATATTGACTCTACACATTTTTTGCAACAAGAACCCTGTGGCTGCTACTCAATATGCAACTCTTCTATCTATCTCATGGTTCTAGAAAATATCCTGTTGTTTTGCAGTTGACTAGCCCCAATGAAAGAGTAAGCCACCTACACAGCACCCTGCAGATGAAGTAGGATTTTCTGACATCCGACTTGTCATCTTGACAGCTGTCTCCCCTTCCTTCTTTCCCAATCCTTCCTTAAACTTCACTGACACTGACGATCTGTTTAGCATTTTGTGAACCTCGATCAAATCCCTATAATTTCTCCTGTGTTCTAAGGAGCACATTCGCTGTTCCTCTAATGTGCTGTAGTACCCCCCTCTTGATTTATCCTGTTAGCCACCCTTGCTACATGGATTTGGTCCTTTCCACCAGCACTATCTCCTTTCTCTGTACAGCCTTCAGTACTGTCATTTCACAGTGTTTCTGGTAATTCATTACTAATATGGTAAGAATTCAGAAGTCATTTTCCAGTCCTATGAAAAGTTAAGTTAAACAGGTAAAACTAGATTGGTGAACAGGTATCAATACTGAGCAGAAGGGTACTGCACGTAGACAGACTGAGGAATGTAAAGCAATCATATCACGTTATTAACAGGTGTCACATATGTCTGTTACCAAGTTTTGTACACAAAAAGAAATCTTAGGGTTAGACTGACACATTAAAACTATGTCAGTACTGTTTCAGTGCTACCAAAACAGTTTTCTTAATCATAAATACTTTGCATTAATTAAAGGTACTTTACTATCTCTTAAAACTATTTTTTTCTTTTACATCTTACATGAATAAGCATTTCATGATTTACATTACAGCACTTTCAACCTTCCCCCTCAAAAAAATCAGGTATGGGGCATATTCAGCAAAACAACCAGGTGGTGGAATATGATATGACAATAAGGAACAAGAGTGGTGTCCTATATCTAAAAAAGAATGAATGATAAAGTCAAGGGTACAGCACCTTTACTATTGACTTGGATAAACATAGCCATGCCTGCAGTATGGACTCTCATTCCATTATGAGAATGCTTAACAATATAGTTGTGGGGATTCACAAGTGACAGTTACACTATGCACATGAAGGCACGCCCACAAATATACACTCATACATACCCCTCTAATGTGCTGGGCTGACAGTATAGATGAAGTCTACCATCAAGCTGTTTCTCTTCAAATGCCTTCTAAAAAATCCAAGACTTTTGGATTCTGACAAACATAACAGATTTTAAGAAGAGGTTACATAGATAAAAAATGACCAGTGTATCAGCCTGAAGCCCAGTGGTACATGGTTTTGTGTACCATTAGGAAAGAAGCACAGTGGATAATGAGTGTGTTTGGTATGGTAATAAAATGCCTACTGCTAAAATTTGGCACTGACTAGTTGCATAAGGTGTTTTTCTACTTGTTTACATAGCACTTTGCTTATCACCGCTTTCTTAATATTATCAAAAGAGATCCTATGTTTCCTCTGGCTACTCCAAAAACTCAGAAATGTAGCATTTCAAGTGGGATAATCCCCACCTATATCTTCAGTCCCTTATAATTCCAGGAAACAAACTTACCTAGCCTACATGTGGTTTGTAACTCAGCCTCTGGGGAGTCAACACATTATTCTGGGGCCATAATTATGAGGCCAGAGAATGGCATTATTCTTAATTCACTGCTCTTTTTTTATGCAACTGCTTGTCTCCAATCCACAAAGCCTAAGGTGTTATAATGGTTCTGACCAAACACAGACACAACATCCTCACATTTGGTATTTTCATTGGGAGGGCATCATAAAGATTTGGCCCAATATTTCCTCTCTTTTATCAAGCTTGGATTATTAATAGGATAATTATATTCAGGAATGACGGAATAAAAAACAAAATGTCTTGAAGAAGAATTAATTTACAACGGGTACTTTGTGCAAAGGATGATGAAAGGGGATAAACTTGCTATTATTAAATACATTGACTGAGGTAATACAAGTTTTAAAGCTAGTTATTACATAAATGGATTTCCTAGATGAGAAGTATTCATCACCCTTCCTACTCTGCTTCCTTATGTAGCTACAGTCTTCCAGATGACCTAATAAGGCCTCCCCTGTTTATTTATTTATTTAAATTTGTTTACTGGGATAGAACTCCTACTGAACAATAACCAATTACAGGCTCGGCCTGGGTTACTTCATAATGTAACAAAACAGTGTACAGTGCACAAATAACAATGGTGAACATTTCTGAGTATTATACAAAATCTGACAAACAATATACGCACAGAGCATCTAACAAACTAAATATATGTACAATTTCATAAGTGGAATAGAAAAGGGAGACTAGGGGTAAAGTACGAGAAGTACACGTGGTAGAGATGGGTAGTAGATGCTCGGTTAGCTAATAACTAGGAAAATTAAAGAGGGGATTAGGTTATATATAGTGGGCTTAGAATAGTAGATAGTTCCAATTTATTCATCCTAATCAGCAAAGATTCCTAATAACAAAGGTGGAGAACATTTGTTCTGTCCTAACACTGCATCTTGTTCAGCTAACTGTCTCACTGATTCAGCTGTGTCAAGCAACATAAAGGTTTTGAAGTTATTTACCATTTGCTAAAGAAGCATCTGTTCACAAGACTGGTGAGTGGATTCTAGGGAATTTAGATTATGCCCAATGATTTGAGACATTTATACCCACTATGCTTATTCTTTGATGCCAGGGTCACTGAGTGGACTCCATCAAGATTTCTGAAATTTTTGTGTGTTTATTTTTATTAACTCCCCTGTACAATGGAGTTAAAAAAAAAAAAAAAAAAAAAAAAAAAAACAGAAATAGCAGCCAAACTAAAAGTAAAGGTCAGGTCTCCACTTCTTCAGACTGTGCGGTAGTTAGGAGTACTTTCTGCTGATCCTCTTAGTAGGGACCTTCTCTTAGGTCTATAGATCCCTCGCACCAGGGTCAAAGTCTGCATAACTAAGTACTTTTGTCTTAAACTGTTAAGGTAAAAGGAGCGAATGAGCCATTGCATGTAAAGAGGCATAAAGAAGCCTGTTTTCACATGGGGGACTGTAAGTTAGTCTTTTTTAATATAAAATTGAATGAGAATGGAAAACATTGACCCTTGTGTGAATAATGAACCCAGACCACTCCCCCACCCCCGTCTGTGTGGTTGTCACTCCCACTGAACCACCAAGGATTCATTTGGCAGTTAATTACCTGGCTACTGCCCAGGAGCAGTTGTTTCTCCTTTAAACTAGGAAACTACCCTGATAATTCTACTAGGTCATTTGGTCATTCTTTAAGATAACCACTCAATTCATTCTACTTAATTTTAGACCCTTGCAACATTTGAACTGTAGTCTGTAATCCTCAAGACTTATCTGGCAGTGGATTTGTATCCTTAACATCACCCTCCCCTGTAACTAATACCTTAGTTTATATTTATCTGAAGACCTTCAGATCCTGCTGCCCTCTCATAAGAAATCAGTCATTCTATGAAGTAAACACATAAACACCCAACTGAAACAGTCCCCCACATTTTAGATAAACTGTGCCAGTTCTTCACATCAACCAGATCTAATTTTCCTGCTGCCAAAATGCCTTATGCTTTCAGATCCCCTTAGATCATCAACACACACATATTAAAATGAATTACATACTCCTAAAATCTTCCTCATCCTCACACTTTTCAGAACAGGAATTCAGTGAAGTTCCTTAATAAGTAAATCATTTGCAAACTGCACATGACAAATGTTCAGACTAGGAGTCTGTCAACCAGGACAAAGATTGAAGGAGACATGATAATTCAAAGCAGGCCATCTTCATGGAATGTAATCCAGACCCAGACTACCTGAATCAGAGTTGAGCAGCACATGCCACATAACCTCATGACAGTTCAACACTCTAGCAAAAACCATATCACTTAGCGTCAGTAAAGGCAGTAACCTTGGTTGTAGCAAATAACTTTACAGTTAATTGTTTTAGACTTTTTTCAATAAAAAACATAGCTCCAGGCACACCGTAGTAAAAAAACAATCTTAGTGAGAAATATGTATCCCTTCCATGATGCAGTTTTTAGCCTATGGAATTATAACTATAAATGATGTTCCTGGTGTAAGAATAATCTATTACTTATTACAGAAATCTAGTTTCCTTCTGGGGATCTCGCTGCATTCAGGACCTCACTGTATTCCCTGCTTCACACACCCATTCAGCAGTTCTCTTGAAAGGGTTGTGTTTGCATATTGCTTTTTACCTTCATTTTTTTTCCCATGGACATAGGCTGAAGAAGCCAAAGCTCTTGGTTTTGATACCGAGTTCTAAGTAACAGTACTACTAGCTGAGGGAGTTCGTTGTTAGAAGTGAGGAGATGGTACAAATTAGTTTAAAGGAACAAAACGTTCATTTTTCATAAAAAAATTAATATGTCCGACTAAAGACTGAATTCTGCAACAAACAGTAGTTTTGATATTTTAATTCACCTGTAATAAAATAAATCCTTTCAATCTCATTTTACTTGTTTTAAAATATAAATATACATGAAGGAACTCAAAGTGAGAATAAATGCTCTTAACCTCATTTACAAGTTTTAAAAGACAGCCAGCCAGCTATGTAGAAGGTAAACAAATGTATCAGGCCCTTTCTTTTTTGCCACATTGGAGGTCCACATAGACTACAATGAAAAACTGGTCAAGGAAAGGCAGTAGTTTCTGGAAAATGTTTTTTTTTCTTTCTTTCTAGGAAGTATATAGTGGCAATCCCACTGAAATGCTGGTGCCCCAGAATGTCACTGTGACATAAAACAGGACAGCAGTACAAATGAAAGATAGATTTTGTGGTAAATTGCAGACTATGCATCTCTCTAGCAGTGTCAACATGGTGAAGTTCTGTGCATGCTCCAAACTGATTCATTATAGGTCTCCCTGTATGCACCACCCTATCATATTTCTCCAGGTATTACAACTGTGGTTTGTATCCTGCAGCTATTTCTCAGACACCAGCAATAAACAGCTGAACCAAGATGATCAGAGCACATCAGCATATGTTTTATAGCAAAGCAAGGCATACCTCACCACTGAAAACATGGCACAATTTGGCCAGAGAATAGTCTAGGATTCGCCACTGTGTTCGTTATTCAGAATCACAAACTTGTGATATAACATTCCTCCACGTACACAAGAAATAGCTGGTGAAGTTTCTGACAACTACTCAGGGTACAAGTAACAAAGCCCCATTGCTTTCAACTTGCTACAACACATTCATGAGTACCTTAATAAAACAGACTGCATTAGTCTTTAACATTTATTAAGACTCAGAAGCAACTTTACAGAGACATATATGTAGTGTTGTCACAACTAATCATTTCATTATAACCTATTTGTGCCCTTACCTCTCAACTGTACAGATTTTTGCAGAATGTCCAGATTTTTGCCTCATATTTTTGGTCTGTTTTTCATAAAATTGTGCTTTTCTGGTAAATCAGTGGCAAATCATTAAAACTGAAGTTAGAAAACAATGACAGACAAATGAGTTTCGGACTTCATACTCTTCAAAACATTCATGCTAATGCAAAACCTGTTATTCTATCAACTTTCTAAGTTTGTAAGAACAATGTTTTAAAAATTGTTCCTATTTTTGTACCTTTGTCCCACTTTATGACTGTCCATATTTCTTCTTTAAGAGGTTGAGAGGTATGTTGCATAGTTTTCTCTGTAACCATGTAAATAATTTAATAAATAATAAGACGGAAATTTTCACCAAGCCAACTGGTTAGTCTTCAGTCACTTTCAGAAAAAAAAGTCAATTTAATTTCAATTGCTTAGGAGATGCTGTTAAACAAAAGGCAATAATGTACTGATTCACTTTCACCTTGAAATATCTAAAATACAATGCAATCAATCCAACATATAAAAATAATGGCACTTTACCTAACTTTCCCAAATTTTCAAGCATTAGTAAAGAAACTCCCAAGGTACAGAAATATCACTTTCACAATTGTGGCCAAGGCAACACTGTTTACTATACCTGTGTGATGAGCCCCAAGCTCATTAACAATACCTGTTCCCGGCAAGTGTGTACAACAAGCAGCTCCTCATCACAGCTGCAGTAGGGACCCACAGGAAGATTGTGTGTGACCAAACTGCAACTACAGTGAAGTATAAGTAGCTATAGCAAGCATTTAGGAAATGTGAGTCTCAAGGGTAGAGGTGAACAGATGGCAATGCTTGTGTGCCAAGGATACTTCTTGTGGAAGGTAGTGAAGTATCCCTGAGGTAGGAGGGTAGAAGAGGTATTAGGGCCTCAGAAACAAAAATATAATGTACACAAGACTGAAAATGGAGGTGGTGACACAACCAGAGATGCAGAAGACAATGAAGAAAGGAGATGAGACATGCACACCGATGTCATTCTCAAGTAACTGAAGTTGAAAAAGGTAAAAACAGGCAGGCTAGGTGGGGTACTGGAAAGTAACAAGATCTTTCGACAAAACCAGTTATGCCATCAGCAGAATCTGATTGGCATACCTATACTATAATGCAAATATTTGGAAAAGAAATGCCCATACAATCCTGAAGGGTATGAACTCTCAACTCTTTTCATTGACACTCTATAAGTCATTTCATTTACAAGTGGTGCCATGGAGGCCATCACATTCATGGTGTCACTGAAGCACATCAGTGATGTATTCTACAATTCTGCAAATGTATAGCAAGATCATAAAAAAGCATACAGCTCTGAGGGGATTTGAACTCTCAACTCTTTTTACTGATATTCTACAAAGCACTTCATTTATAAGCTGAGAGATGGAAGCAGTCAGATGAAAGGTTGCCAATAAAAACATAGTAGGCGATTGTTACACATTTGCAAAATGGAAGCATAAAAGTAATAAAAAAGCATACAATCCTAAGGGGATCTGAAACCTCACCATTGTTAATTTGTACTTTACAAATCATTTCATTTACAAGCTGAGCCATGGTGGAAGCAGTCACATTGAAGGTGTCACTGAAACACATAGCAGGTAATTGTTACACATTTGCAGAATGGAAGCATAACATTTCAAAAAAATGACATAAAATTATGTGGGGATATTTCCTCTTTACAAATCACTTTGTTTACAAGCTGAGGTATGGAAGTAGTCAGGCTTAAAATGTAAGTGTTATCCTAGTTCATATTTGCACACTGTCCCATGACAATGCTACACGCAGGTGTAAAACTAATGACAGCAGAGGCTGATATGTTTAGTAGATGACAGTGATGAAATGTAATTGTTGCTATACAGTCAGCAGTGCCATTCCTCATTGGGTTTACATGGACGTCAAGGGTGATCCTCACAACATATCATGCACAGCACAATCACAAAAACATAAATAATTTAGAAGCCCTATATGGACATGCGTGTGGTGTGTTAAAGGTTGGAAATGAAAGTATAGAAAATGAGAAACAAGCAGAGGGTAGAACAGAAAGTGAGCAAATAAGGAATGACCATACTGGAGATAGAAATGGAGGAAATGCCTTTTTGTGAGATAGGTGTTCATTTTATATTTATGAAGAGAAGGGTATGTTGAGGAAGAAAGGAAGAGAAGCATTTTAATGTATTTATCCTTCATTGACCTGATTAGTTCCTCTAAATTTGGCCAGGATATTGGGGAACTTCCTTTACTCTTTTCGATAGGTGCCTTGGGATTTTTTACATCTACCTGCACTACCAACAACTCAAGCAGATGGGGTCTCAGTTTAATATCTCATCCGAAGGATAGCACACTCAGGAGAGAAGAACCCATCCTTATGCTGCACTACACTGTTAGCAATGAAACTACCATGAGTGGGATTAGAACCCACAGCCTTCTATACCAAAGGTGAGTGTGCTCCCTGTTGCACCACTGACATTGCTATGGTAGCAGCAAAAAGTAGACATGACAGGGTGGGTGATATGCTGAGGAAGGGGGAACACAATAGTGAAAGAGACATCAGACAAACAGAGGGATGCTAATGGTGAGTGGAGGATTGAATGACCAACAGGGGTGAGCATGGACACAAAAGGGAGGGGAGTACCAAATTGGGGGCTAAGATGGGATGTTCACAGCTGCAGTGTCTGCCAGCTGAGACACAGTGGGAGATTACTTGCCACCCTGAGTGCCATCACCGCTTGGTCCTGACTCAGATGGTGGAACCAATGCTGGACAGGGATGCTATTCAAGTAGTCATTGGAGAAGGTTTTCCATGTGGCCGATTCAGGTATACAACCTCTTGCTTTTAATATAGGTTCATAGGTTCACAGGTAAGTACTAGGCAATCATTCTGCAGACCATTTCACATCTAGACAAAAAACTCTGTTCAAAATGTTCCTCTGTTCTCAAGGAGGGCAAGACAAGACAGACCAGGAGAGAATTTGAGGTTGTCCATCCAGTTATTTATATTTACCTTGAAGGTGGCAAGGGTGCTATTCTGCTTGACATGTTATGGAAGTTTGTTCTAGAGGCAAAGGATACATTGGGATATGAATCTGTCACACCAACATGTCTTATTTATCTGCTGATGAAGGTCTAGCCCCTTTAACCAGTATTCAATGTACCATTAGTTCTGCAAAGGAATAGGAGATCAAATAGATTTGAATCTTTCATGGCACAAAAGGCTACACATAAATCTACAGGGAGAAGTCTGTAAGAGACTGAATACAGAGAAAGGGCTGCCTGTCTGTCCTGATAAATAAGATTTATGAGACAACTGATCTTTTTAATTATAAATCTTTGAGGTCTCTCAAGTTGTGTGATATGTTTAGATAAATACATGTCAAAAGGTACATTATATCCAATAATAGATCTGATAAGATGTGAGTAAGAGGGAATTAAGACTTCCTTTGATCTATTGGGATGCCTTTGGAAATTAGAAGGGCCAGATAAAAGTCTTTACAAATTACTGTGGAGACATGATGGTCAAATTATGAGGAATTATCAACAATACTGCTTAAATCCCTTACAACAGTGTCTGACTGCAGCAGTGCATCTCCTATATGGTAAGTGAAACAGTTTTGTTTATCAAACTGCTATACTACATTTTTTGCAAGACCACTGTCTTTGCACCAGTTGTTAACATGGTCAAAGTCAAGTTGGAACAATTGTGAGTCAGATAAGGCTCAAATAACAAAAACACCCAATTTACCTGCAAACTTAGTTAACCATAGACCACAGACAATAGACCAGGAGTGTTGGCCTGAAAGCTTGAGAAATATATGCCAAATAAGAGAGGGCCCCCACAATGTCTGCCAGCTGCTGATGGGTCACAAAGGTGTCACTTCCACTTGAACTGCTGCCAATGGGTGCAACTCTAACTTCTGGTGGTGTTACCTGTGGGATGGCCAACTGGCCTTGCCAGTGGAATGGGTGCAGGTCATTATGCTGCTGCATATATCAGTAAAAGACACAGAGAGAATCAAAATAATAAATAAAATAAATGTAAGTAAGAGAGAGAATAATAACAAAAGGGCAGAAGAGAGAAATACAAAGAGAGTGAAAAAGTGAAGTTCTTACTATGTTGATTCCAATACTGTTAAACAGAATAGACTTACTGGACCAAAAAAAAACAATTAATGAATTCAACAAATCTGTTAGCATCTATAAATGACAAGGAGAATACAGTACAGGGTAACACAATTAAGACCAACAGGTGCCTATAGTCAGAGGTGCAGGGAAGCAAGTCAGGTCACCGAAGGTAGTTTTGGCAAAAGTAAAATGATCGAACTTCACCAAAACTACATTCATTGACAGTGAAGTTTGCCTTTATCTCTACTGGTGTGCAACCCCAGAGTTGGTATATATATATATATATATATATATATATATATATATATATATATATATATATATATATAAGTTTAGGGGAGCCCTCATGGGGGGATAGCCTCCAGCAAAATAGACTTTCCTAGTAATGTTGTCTCAAGGCAGTTGTGGCAGATGTCTTTCAATGTTTTTATGAAACTGCCTTCAGTGAGTCAACATGCATCTGAGATGCAGTACTGATGTTTGAGAGTAATGTACATATACAAAGAGTATATGCTGCACAGACATACATATTTCATTCACAGGTGAATAGCAAAGGAAACAACTTCTCTTTTTTATTGAAACGTCTACTCAAGTAATAATGATAATCTTATACAGTTGTTCCATATAATCCTGCAGTTATACTAATTAAACAGAAAACAAAAATTGAAATGTTTTCATGCTAACACAACTAGGGGATTTGAACTCACAGATATCCTCACAATGCAAGAAGAGAGCCTTAACATCCTGACCCATTTGTCCACTTATACAAGCAGATATATGCACAAACACACTAATAACAACAGACATTCTTAATGCTACCGTTGAGCTATGGCAGCAATGACAGAAATGATACTGGTGCATGAAAGTTATACATTTTTGGAATTAATCCCTACCACTGTTAATATTAAAACCAAAACATTATGAGGTGAGTTTACTCACCCCAGTGCTCTCTTAGGCACTCCAGTCTTCTCCTGTGCAGCTGCCTAATCACTTAGATATCATCAGGGGCTATAAACATAGACACGGCACTGTGTAATATATATGGATGGCACACAGTGCAGTTTAAATATGTATCTAAAATATGTTCAACGTGCAATACATAGATGGACATGCTGTTTAACTTGATCCTCCCATTGGACAAGGAGGTCTGGATTGTGGCACCTCATGTCACTGTAATCACAATGACACTGTTGCCTCATGAGTGGGATGATGGTTACATTAATTATTCCAGGTTTCAGTCTTATGCTATGACCCTTAATAGCTGTCCCTCATTAGCCTTTCACAATAATCCTTATGGAGGAGGTAAAGAAATATCTTTGACTCCTTCTCACACTACCTCTGCTCTCTAAAAAGAGCACTACCTTCTACATAGTATCTTACGTTGTGTTGACTCTTCCTCTGACTCTTCCTCTGACTCCTCGTCTGACACAGCCTACGCTGCCTGTTGTGCTGGCAACTGCTGTCCTTGCAAGTGCCTACTTAGCTGTAACTGTTTCCTAGGTCATGTAACATTGCACACTTGAATAGTACTTTTTCATATGTGGCAGGATCATACTGCAAGGCACCACGGGATTAATCCAGGCAGTGGAACTGTGCCTTTAACAGCCCAAGCACATGATTAGTAAAGTTTCTGGTTTGTGATTGTGCATGGTTGTACCCATGGTCTGTTAGATTTTGTGAATTTCTTTTGGGTGTCATAATGCAGGATTCCTGGGCATATCAAGCATCACCATCAAGATGCCCCTGTAGGAAGTCATCCCTGACAAAGTGTTGGTATAGGTCACAGGTGTGCCACATGTGGGAGTTATGATAACTGCCTGGGTTGCCTACAGATATACTACAGATGATACCATGTGCAGTACAGGCCACCTGGCAATTGATGGAGTGATATCCTTTATAGTTCATGTACCTCCTTTCCAGTTCACCAGGTGTGGCCTTTATTTCAGTATGGATAGAGTCTATGGCCCCCTGTACCTCAGAGAAACAGGCCATATCATAGAAATCCTCGATGGTGTAGGCTGTCTCCTCTGGTATATGTAGGAACCACATATGCTTCCCACATGCTGAAGCATCACATCAAGAAACCGATGGAGTATTGTCCAGGCAGATGCCTGACATCCCCCCATTTATGTTCCTAGTATGTCACTGAAAGGTCCCTGTAGCTAATATATGCAAAGCCACACATACTTACATGTCCACTGGGGTAGGTACTGCATGACTCCCATGGGGCTGCAGATAAGGCTGACACATGTCCACAATTTCTTGGAACGTAGTGGGGGCTGGTTCTTTTGTGCTTTTTTTAAAAAAAAGTTGTCTAAGGTTGTATCTTCTGGTATTTAAGCCGTAACTTTGAGAGGATTTCTGTCTATACACACTGAGCAGAGTGGAGGAGGGGCGTTGACTACAACTCTGATCTGAGATATATAAGTATCCTGTTTTTTGGCTTATTTATACTGATTATTGTTTCTAGCAATTCATATATATATTTTTATTGCCTGCTGCATCGTTTTTACTGCATTTTATTGCTATTAACTAATTTGCACGGGTAACTGATTTGCTTGCAGTTAAAAGCATTCTGTAGATTCTTTCATTTTGTGGCTTTCTGTAGTGTTTGCTAACTAAAGAGTGTAGGCTAATAGCTTTAGTATCCCCACCCTCCCTGTTGGTGTCTTGTTGTTATACTTGGTGGCTTTGCAGTTGCCCGCCCCTACTATAAATTTGATCTGGGACACTCCTCCCAGTCTAGTGTCATTAGTTCATTCTACCTAATACAGAGAGAACATCTGAGAAGGCCTTCTGTTCCTCCTTTCTCCTTTTCAAAAAAAAAAAATGCCTGAATCTCCTTGTGTTCTGACTGTGCTTCTCAAACATTTTGGAAATATAGAGTATATTTTAGAGCATTTATTAAACCTGTATTTGCCTTAATATTGCTACAACTCAAGTGCTCCAGGTTGCACTGAATCTGAATTGTTTGTGTGTTTTAGCTGCTTTTCTGTATATATAGACTTCTCTGTATATGTAGACTAGTTACTTATTCTGCTGTATTACTGCCTCTTAAATCATTTTAAAGTTGTGCACTTGCCTTGCTTCATTTAAAAAGCTTTAAATTGCTAATTTTGTAGAGTTTTAATAGCATTTACTGTTTAGGACTACACACTCAAGTGTGTTAGCCTTTTCTGTGTTTATTTACTGTATTATTGCATTGTTTAGCCTATTATAACAAAAAAATAAATAAATACTGTCTTGTTTTCTCATTTCCCACCTTTCCTAGCCAGTCCATATCCCAGGCTTTGCTTGTCTCAGGATTTTATTTTCTGTGTTGAGAGCTATCCAGACCTTGCTGTGGTAGTGGGAAGTCCTACTGCTTACCAGTGGGAGTGGTGAGCATTGTACTGCCTATCTAACGCTAGAGGAGTGGTTTCCAGCTCTGAAATTGTAATTTTATTAGCCTTTTTGGGCTGATTTCTATCCCTTTCAACTTTCTGGCTTAAAAATGTGTATGTTTGCACATTTTTCGCATTGTGCAGCACCGTGAAGCTACAGTTAAACTAGTCCAGGTGCCAGAAAGTCTGTTCTTCAAATTTTCCCTTAGAATTAGCTGGTTTCTCAATAGTAGCACTAAAATCTGAACCCCTATGACTAGCACTTGCTCTAGAACCTGCTGGAAAGCACTAGGAAGCCTGAAACTGATACAAGCACTCGATCTCCTTGTCAATAAGGAGAAATTAATCACAGGCACTAAACAGCCTATAATTGCAAAGTACCTTGCAAAGGTAAGGGAAAACAGCTCTTATACTTTACAAAAAAAGCACCTAAACAGGCATGTCCAAGGGTCAGCTTCTGGTGATTTCTCCTGTCCAGCTGATGAATCTGGGCATTCTGGGGCAATGCGGCAACTGCCTCATGTACACAGACAACCCTCTCCTCCTACCACCCAACACTACAACCTGCGAGAGATGCACTTACATAGCCAAACTGCAAGCAAAGCTCTCTGCGGCCAAGATTGTGCTAGACAGTCAAGAGGAGAAGGTTAACAACTGCACTACACCTCAAGCAACTCACAGCCCTTCAAAACCCACACCATCAACACTCACACATAGCAGCACTAAACCCACATATGCGGAGGTCCTTAACATTAACCTGCCCAAGCAACAAGGACCTCCGAAACTGAAACACAAACAAACAGCAGTCACAACCAAAGTGACACATAGCTCAGAACATCAGTGTGCCACCCAACAATAGCCCCTAAGGCAAGACAATGTACCTAACACTTTAGTCATAGGTGACTCTATAGTCAGGCACACTGATGTCCCACTCACCAGGCTGAACAAGGAGAAAATTACAGTCAGCTGCCTGTCGGGTGCCAGGATCCGCCACATAACGCATGCACTCAAGTCACTCCACAACAAGTACAAATGTGACTCTGTCATTGTTCATGCTGGAGTGAATGACTTGAAACGTACCTCCCTGGACTACATGAAAAGAGACATGGAAGAGCTCTCAGATCATGTGGCCCAGGCAGGTATGACCCTAGCCCTGAGCAGCATCCTGCCTTCACCCAGAATGATACCACAGTATAAGGACAAAATTACTTGACTTCAACAATTGGCTAAGCTTCTGGTGTCATTCAAAGGGGATCCAGTATCTATCTGCCTGGGAAGATACGATCAACAAACCATGATGCTTTGCCGGAGATGGTCTGCATCTGTCACCCCTGGAATTCAGGTTACTGGCTAAACCTCTTGCCACCCCTATAGTGCCTTTTTTAGGCAAGGTTCAAAGGACAAAACCACCACCATAACATACAAGCATGCAAAATCTGAAGGTAATGCTACTCAATGCTAGAAGTCTAAACCTCAAAATGCACTCTCTCGAGGCACTCCTAAAAATGGAGAGCATCGATATCTGTGCAGTAACTGAGACTTGATTCAAGGCTCCAGAGAGCACTCTTGTAATACCAGGCTACAACTCTTATCACACTTTTCGGCCACAAAACCAAGACCGAAACACTAAAGGTGGAGGAGTGTCCATATTCACCAATGATATTCACACCTCCAGGCTAGTTGCCCAACACAATGCATCTGAAATTCTCCAGGTGCAACTAACACTAGGTAAGACTGCAATCCAAACTGTAGCTTGCTGCAGATCCCCCACCATGCCCCAAGATTCTCACTACACCTTTCTAAACATACTGGAAAATATCAAGATACAACCAAACACCCTAATGCTGGGTGATTTCAACTACCCTGTCATTAACTGGGAAAACTACTCAGGTAAAAACTCCTTTTCCCAATGGTTCTTGGAATTCATAAATTCCAATGCCCTGGATCAACTAATCCATTGTCCCAACAGGGGCTCCAATATCCTAGACCTGGTCATTACCAGCATGGGAGATAGATGCTCCACACCAGTGGTCACCCCCTCATTGGTCAGGTTTGACCATAAGCAAATCACCCTTGACATCCACATCCCACCACCACCCCCCAGTAAGGAAACCTCCTTAAAAAACTTCTCCAAAGCCAACTTCTTGCTACTGAAGTCAGAAGTGACAAACTTCATGACACCCATGCAGACAGGATCTGAAAGTTCGACTGCAGAATCTTACACTAAGGCACTGTACAAGCACATCCACTTGTGCATGAATCGTGCCATCCCAAATAAAACCAAGATGCTCTCCTCCAAAAAAAGGAAGCCAATCTGGTGGTCTCCTGCTATAAACAAACTATACAACAGAAGGAAGAAACTGCTGCAGAAAAGAGGAAAATCCCAGGATGCAAAAAACACCCTCATCAGCCTCAGTAAGAAGCTGAGATCCCTCATAAAATCCTCAAAAGCTAGTGACGAAAATAAAATTGCCAAAGATTCCAAAGACAACCACTAGACATTCTATAGTTATGTCAAGAATCTAAATGGCAATGCTCAGATCTTTTCTGAGCTTCAACAGAATGGCATTAAATATACTGATCCCAAGGATATTGCCACTATCCTGGCAGATCGATTTAGTGCCAACTTCACCCCCCTCTCACCCCCTAAAGGACCCATCTCAATACCAAAAGATCGCCAAATTCTGGTAATCACGGCCACACAGGTAGAAACTGCGCTCTCCAAAGCTGAGAATACAGCATCCATGGGACCAGATGACATCCCAGGCTGTGTACTACATGAACTACAAAATGAACTGGTACCTCACCTAAGTGTCATGTTTAATCATAGCCTCACCTCAGGCTTTGTGCCCACTGAGTGGCACACAGCTACAGTTATCCCACTCCAAAAGGGGGGATCCACCTTGGATCCCGGGAACTACTGTCCCATCAGTCTGACGAGCCTGATCTGCAAGGGCATGGAACTAATTATCATGGAACTTATAAACAAAGAAATTGGCAACCTTCAAACACTGGACACCACCCAGTTTGGGTTTCTGAAGGGCCGATCTTGTCTCCTGAATCTGATTGACTTCTTTGAATCAGTCTCCAGAGCTGTGGAAGAGGGTAAGGCAGTCCACACAGCCTATCTGGACCTTGCCAAGGCCTTCGACACCATCCCCCACTCTGGAATCATAGATAAACTTACTAAGCTGGGCATAAATCCCTACGTCACTCGATGGGTTGCCAACTGGCTTACTGACAGAACCCAGACTGTAAAAATAGCCGACTCCAAATCCAGCTCCAGACAACTGAAAAGTGGAGTACCTCACGGTTCAGTCCTGGGACCACTCTTGTTTGGCATCTACTTCTCTGAAGTACAGGCCAACACTAAGGGACTCTGGCTAACAAAGTTCGCAGATGACTGTAAACTGGGAGCCATTACTGAATCCCCAAATTATGTGGATATTCTACAAAAGGACCTTACAGAAACAGATGCCTGGTGCCAGAGCCATGGGCTCAAGCTTAATGCCAATAAATGTATAGTTATCCCCTTTGGAAGAAAACATGTACCCCATGAATTACCGCATAGATGGCAGTACACTAAACATCAAAAGTGTGATGAGAGACTTAGGGACACAGGTGGACAGTGGTCTCACTTTCCATAACCACATCACCACAACAGTCAGGAAATCCTTCTGTGTGGCACACCTCATCACTGAGGGCTTTTCATCCAGAAAAAAGGAGGTCATTGTCCCACTGTACTCATCCCTCATTAGACCCATTATAGAGTATAATGCCCCATTTAGCATGTACCTCACAAGACATCTGCAACAGCTGGAAAGGCCACAGAAATACCTCACTAAAAGAATCACAGGTCTAAAGCAGATGCCATATGCTGACCGTCTAAAAAACTCCAGCTATACTCTGTGGCATATCGTTTACTCAGAGGCAATCTCTGCTTAACATACAAGGCCATGTCAAACCCTGAGCTGTTGGACTTGCTCCACTTAAAGAAATCCCAATCCCTCAGAGCCACATGCTCCATGGATCTAAACCTTGTCATCACAATGAACAAAACATGCTGGAGGGATAGGTTCCTGACCCAGAGACTCCCTATACTCTGGAATAGACTGCCCATACATGTCAAGCAGAGAGCCTCCTTAGCCCTCTTCAAAAGGAACCTCGATGATTGGATGGGAGATAGGAAATTCACCCCATGGATCATATCATTCACCCTGCTAGACAGGGGTCCAGAGAAGTAAATATTGTGGGAAGAAATATCCAGGGAATTGTTATGGCTAGGCTTGTATAGGCCCTAGGGCCAATAGCCTAGTACCATCCTATGAACTTATTAACCTTTTGAGGGTGTCCCTGTCAATACTGTTAAAAAAACAACTAGTAGTAACCTAAATGAGCCAAAGTTCAACGATTCACTAAAAATATATAATAACTCCATTTATTAAAAAATAAAATACATGGATTAACCGCTTTCATCCTTAGTACATATAGGACTTCATCAGAATCACAGAGACCAACCAGAAACACTATATATAGTAAAATCACACCACATTAATTATTCAGGTAAGGAACTGAACAGTGGGATTTAAAGAACAAATCATAAAATACCTTAAAATACAATTTCTCAAAATAAAAAATAATGAATAAATATCATAAACATTCTAAATACCTATAAATATATTTAAAACAATAAACATTAAAATTTTGTAGCTCTCATACATAAAACAGGTTGAATGAAAAGATATTAATTTAACCCATGGTGCAAGGTTGCCTAATGTTTTAATTGCCATCTCATTTCCTTATTTTCCAGCACCACCGTCATGTCTTACCTGGGGTTAAAAGGAACTGAATCAATAATACCAAAAACAAACTTAGAAAAATTAGGGCAAACTAATGAATGTTTGAATAGAGCATTATTCTCCCTTCTATTATTAATGTTGTATAAATGCTCATATATGTTTCTACGTAAGGACCTCTCTGTTTTTCTGATATAAAATGAAGAGCATCCCACATATATAGCCATATAGATTGCCCATTTACTAGAACAATTCCCTTCAATAAAACAGATGGAATATGCACCATTCTGTAAAATAGTGACATCTTCCTAACAAATATAGCCACACTGTTTGCACATACAACATTTACTAGAGTGTCGAATAGAATTATTCCCTTTCTTTCTTACTAAATCTTCCTTATCAAAACGGTATTTAAAATTCTTTCCCATCTAGTACGTAAATAATGGTTAATTCCCTATAATTTCTAAAATATGTGGATTGGTCTTAAAAATACTCAAATTATTTTTAAAAATATTCTTTACCTTAGCTGTCTGTCCATAACTTTGTAAAATCATGACTCTCCCATAGTTCGTGTTTACTGTTTTTTCAATACTACCTTTCTCACCATACTCATTAGCAAGCCTTATACCTAAAAGTGGTTTATATTTTTCCCCCATTCAAACTGAACATATTGTCTAATGTCCCTGACCAAAGAAGGGGGATATCTCCTATCCAAAACCATCTGAACCACTTTGTCCAATTCTAGTTCCAAATCTGATCTATGGAAGATCATCCTTACAATTCTTACATACTGTCCCTTAACAAGACTTTTCTTCTGACTTAAAGGGTGTTTACTATTAAAATCTGAATAAGAGTTACTAAATATGGCCTTTCTATAAATCTTAGATTTAAAACCGTTTGGTGTGTGTTCTATAAAGGTGTTTAAATAGTTAATAATCTTTTTATTCAAACTATATATAAATTCAGGAAATTTGGAGGATTTATTAAAATATTCTATAGATTCATGAATATTTTCTACAGATCCTTTCCATAAAATAAAAAATATCATCCAAAACTGAACATAGAGAGCAATACTCTGAAAAAATGTGGATTTGAAAACTACTTGATTTTCCCACTGTAATAACAGCAAGTTTGCATATATGGGAGTGCAAGAGGCCCCCATTGCCACCCCTCTTTTCTGTCTAAAAAATTCCCCTTAAAAAAATGAAATTATTATCCAACACTAAAGCCATCATTTCAACAATAAGGCCTATATTATCATTGGATAATTTTGTATATGGTGTAAACTATTTTGAAAATATTCTAAACTGTTTTCCCTTGGGAAAACTGTAAAGGGATTCTTAATATCTATAGTAAGAAAAATTTAATCACTTCACCAAATCTCCTAAGTCCCAAGAATCAATAATAAGATGTGGGACTCGTTTATAAACCGGCTTTAACTATCGATCAATACAAAACTGATAATGCATAGGTATTGGAGCCATTAGCTCCCACTATAGGTCTAAAAGGGGGCTCTCTAATATTTTTATGTACTTTAGGGATTCCAAAAATGGTGGGGACAACTGGGTTTTCCACCTTCAATGTTTTGTATGTGTCTTGAGAAATTCTTTCTTCTATAAGATATTCTTCTAAAAGAGAATCAATTCTTTGGTGTGCGATATTAATCTCATTTCTGGAAACTGGAGAATATGTACCGATATCATGAAGTAAATGAAGCATAGCCAGTGAATATTCCAAAGTGTCAAAAAGGACCGTACCTCCACCTTTATCAGGTTTCATGATACGGACAGTATTATCTTGTCTTAACTTACACAATAAATCTCTCTCAATATTATTCAAATTGTAATGATATATTTTGCTTTTATTATTACTGAGTGAATAATTTTTTTCAGTAACTGCCTTTTCAAATATTTGTAAGGTGGGATGTAATTGCGGATTAAATAAACTTTTTTTCTTAAAATTATTATTATTAGCACAATCCTCCAGCCCTTGCTTGTCATTAAATATAATGGCTAAATTAAATTTTCTTAAAAAAAGTTTAAATTCTATGACAGTATCCACGACATCCAACCTAGTAGAAGGAACAAATGTAAGACCTTTTGAAATAAAGTAAAATGTTCCCTTGCAACTTCTTAGTCTGTGTAATTGTAGATATGATAACCTTGGTAGGAAAAAGCTACACCATCCAAGGTTTTTATGTCCGGGTCCTCTGTACCCTTAATCCTTATTTTGGAAAATATGGATATGTCCCCCTCCTCGATTCCTGATAGTTGTGATACCTGTTGTCCTGTCTTTGCAATCTCTTTTGAGTTGGGGAAAAAAGCTGAAAATTAGATGTACCTTTCTTTTTGATCCCATAAACTCTCTCCCCTTTATTGTCCACAGTAGACCTTTTATAAATACCTTTCTTTGAATTCATATGATTTTTAATTACATGTACTTCTTGTCTGGCATATTGCTACAAATCCCTTTCTAATTTCCTTTGTTTTCATTTAAAAACAGTATTACATTTCCTTTCAACATTGAAAAATGACCTATAGTATCTTTCCCACTGTTCAAAAATAAAATCATTCCTAATCTTAATATTCAACTGTTCTAATTCATGACAAAAACCATTAATATTCACATCATTGTATTTTATGATCATGTTCATAAGTTTGAAATCATGCCTATCGAACATTTGCACAAAATCATTAAACATGCGACTATCACAGTCCAAGCCAAACGGAAACTTAAACACATGTAATCCCTGTGGAACTACTTTCAGTTCCAAACAGCATTTCAAATACTCATTGTCCATCTGTAGAGTTTTAATTTTGTGTAATTTCTTCTTCATAAGACTAATCAAGTCTCTCAAAGTATTTCCATAATTAAAATGATAAAACCAAGAACCACTATCCACAGAAATAGTTTATTGAATAGAGTCATGGCTTCTTCAGACTCATACAATAAACCACTTTGTTTGATTTAAATAACTTCATGGGCGGGAAAACTGATGATTACCTCCACCCAATTCAATTAATAACACCACCCAATTCAATTAATAACAAAAGCACCATAAAGCAACATTAAAATATACTGAAACCAGTAAAATGTATGAAAAGTAAATACAATATATAAAAGCTATTTCTAAAGTGGATACAGTATATAAAAACTATTTAAAAATCAAAAACAAAACATTACAGTGCTGCACATTTAGAGAAATAGCATATATAAAACAAGAGTGCAATTCATGAGCATGTGACCAGGAATGCTGACACAACATACAGAGCAACATTGGAGAAAATGGTTACATATTGAAAACAACTGTAACTTCAAAAATATAATCTAATGTCCATAAACTTAATCAAATAAATAAAGTGGAGAAAAAATATACCTGTTAATGAGCTTTTAGCCTTCTCATTCTTAAGAATGGTTTAACAGATAATTTGGCATTAAGTCCTGGGGGTACATCTGATCAAAGTTTCATAATCCACATATTTTCCCTGCTTTCAGTATGTGTCTTAATGTCTCCTCCTCTAATGTTCACATTCAATTGTTCTACAATCCTAAAAGTGAAAGTATGTGTTAAGTCAAATTCAAGAACATGCCTAGCCAATGCATTACTTTTGTGCATCATTCTAATACTGTATAGATGTTCACATATACGATCTTTCAAATGCCTATTAGTCTTCCCTATATAAAAGGAAGTACATTTTGAACAGGTGGCAAGATAGACAATATTACTAGACATGCACTCTCCATCCAATCTCAGCGTTTACATTTTGATGTCTGCATGCAGAGACAAATCATCCCGAGGGGGCTACGCGTTTTGAAGATGCTGACGACTGGCACCACATACCCTGAGCTGCTATATCAATGGAAGCAGCTCAACCTCGAGGTTAGTTTAAAATACATGGAATTATTGAACAATTTTTTTCTGCCTGTAGAAGAAACTTTGAGGTCACAAGTTGTAGAGCAACAGAAGTTACTTTACGAGCGATATCCACTACAGGTATTGGATGATAACTTTAATAACATGCTGGACAATATCAACCAATACGAGAGAAAGCTTCTCTCGCAGAAGAAACACAAGCTACAACAGGATATCTCTGATTTCAGGTTGGGCCATATTTTCACTTGGCCACGTATTACGAGTACTGTTACTGGTCATCATAACTTGAATGTGGCTAATGAAATGACACCCTTAGTTGACAATATGATAGTTGACAATAAGCCAGCTTCTCACATCCAACATACAGATACCATTCGTTCTGAGGTGAACCGTACTCAGCAATTGACTGTAACACGAGAGACTGAATTTATTAAAGATCAAGTGACTGACTTTTCTAGTAGTACTACTTCCAATATTAATAATAATAATAATATTCTATCTAACAATAGTGACACTGTTTGTACTTCTGATGTTATTATAGTGTCTCATGGTTTAGATAATACTTCAGATACATTACCTGTTTTAGAACCTGTTGTTTTTGATTTTTAAATAGTTTTTATACACTGTATTCACTTTAGAAATAGCTTTTATATATTGTATTTACTTTTCATACATTATACTGGTTTCAGTATATTTTAATGTTGCTTTATGGTGCTTTTGTTATTAATTGAATTGGGTGGTGTTATTAATTGAATTGGGTGGAGTTAATTATCAGATTTCCCGCCTATGAAGTTATTTAAATCAGACAAAGTGGTTTATTGTGTGAGTCTGAAGAAGCCATGTAGGTGTTCTGTGGATAGTGGTTTCATCTGAAATATTTTCATATAGTTCCTGCTGTGTTCTCTCCTCCGTGCTTGGTTTTATCATTTTTATTACGTTGTTTGTATCAGGAGGAGCATTTACTCCACAATTTCTACATACCCTATATCCATAATTAGCATCAGACCGTACCTGCATATGAATTTGATTATTATCAAATCCAGATTTGAAATGAAAATTCTTTTTAATAAGTTTTTCAAATGAAGTAAAATGATTGCCATGCCCCCCTAACTGGAACAATTTTCATTAACAATATGTGCATTTGAAAAAGCCTGAGGTGTGCTAAGCATAAGTTTTTTTTTGGTACAGTACCTTTTCTAGGTGGAAGAGGTAGGTCAGAAGTCAAAATCCGAATATTAGAGTTATTATAACTGAGCAATAACTATGCTCAGTTGCAAGAATTCTGCTACACTATAATACTTCCCTTACTTAGCTCTACTAATATCCTTGCATATTCATCCAAACATATCACCAGTCTAACAGCAGAAAACAAACCAACACTGGTACTGTTCTGTACTATATTCCTTACCTGATAAATGCTCTAATCTGTATCTAAGAATAATATAATACCTAACAGAGCTCCTCTTACTCTCATCCTACCTATACGTATATTTTAGTTATGCCACTATGGGCATTTATTTACTTCTCAGTTATACTAAAGCATAAATGTATTGTGACTGTAAATTTATTAATGTTTTTGTGAATGTGAAGGGATTAAAAAAAAAAAATTATTAATGTTTTTGTGAATGTGAAGTGAAAAAAAAATTGTAGGGGAGGGGGTTAATCTCTCCTCGCCTATACTAATTGTACATTCTACTATAGTTATCACATGCCATGTAATGTTCCTCTGTCCTACTTTAAATTTCATTAATTGCTTTGTATTGTATTAATCTATTATTGTAACATGGAGCTTTACTTCTGGGCCTCCGCTGAAAATGGACCTGTGTCCAGTCGGACCCTCCCGGTTAACAAAAATAAAATAAAATAAATAAAATTAGAACCTTCCAAAAAATTGCCCTCATTCAAAATGCCAACAGTTACGTCCTCCATTCGGAGGGGACTGCGAGGAGGCAGAATTTCCTCCTTCCCTTATAGATGTATCAGCAGGACATCCTCCATTTGGGGCTGACACTAAGTTGTTTAACTCTCCTCCATTACTAATAGGCATCTTTTTAAATTGCCCTCCCTTCGGAGCTGACGGAGAAGTGGAATGAGAAGAGCCTGAAGTGAAGAGCAATTCAATCAAATGTGTAAGCTCCCCCTTCATAATAGCTAACTCAGAATGCAGGTTATTCACTTCCTTCCTGTGCACAGGTGAAAAGATGGATGGGATTTCGTCAAGCAAATCCATTTAATAGCTTGAATCCTCCACAGGCAACAAAATAAGAATGGATATGAACAGTTACTTGAAAACGACTAAAAAAACAACTAGTACTAACCTAAATGAGCCAAAGTCCAATGATTCACTAAAAATATATAATAACTCTGTTTATTAAAAAATAAAAAACATGGATTAAGTGCTTTTGTCCTTAGTACATATAGGACTTCATCAGAGTCAGAGAGACCATACCAGAAACACTATATATAATAAAATCACACCACCCTAATTATTCAGTTAAGGAACTGAACAGTGGGATTTAAAGAACAGCACATAAAATACCTTAAAATACAATTTCTCAAAATAAAAAATAATGAATAAATATCATAAAAGTTCTAAATACCTATTAATCTATTTAAAACAATAAACATTACAATTTTGCAGCTGTCATACATAAAACAGGTTTAATGGAAATATATTAATTAACCCAGGGTGAAAGGCTGCCTGCAGGTTTAACTGCCATCTCATTTCCTTATCTTCCAGTACCACCTTCATGTCTCTCCCTGGGGTTAAAAGGAACTGAATCAATAATACCAAAAAAAACTTAGAAAATGAGGGCAAACTAATGAATGTTTGAATAGAGCATTAGTCTCCCTTCTATTATTGATATTGTATAAATGCCATCAATATGGTACTGGACAGTCCACAATGTTGGTGTTGTGGAAGCCATAAAAAATTAAGCATGGTTGAATGACCCTGCATCACCAAGAGTGACATTGTATCAGTCATGCATGGCAGCAGTAACAAGAGCTTCTTGCAGATGCACATTTACAATAGCTGTGGCAAACCTTAAGATTACTCTGAGACTTAATCTCAACATGAGCACTCAGCTGAGTTCAAATATACAGTGGGTGCAGACACAAACCACACAGGAACAGAATGGATCCAGGAATAGAAAACAGCAACACTGTACTAAATATCCAAAGAATGTATTTGTCCACAAGAACAGAGATTAAGCCCTTTCGTATAAGTACTTCATCAGAATCACAACACTAAAAACATCCAGCACTCTTAAATACCCGACCCTTAAAACCCTAACCAATGAAAATAACAAATACATTAACCCAGCCGATATATTGGCTTTGTTGAGGTGAAGCGTAGGGGGCCCTATTACTCCGCGTTTGCTTTACCCTTTGACCCACCGCCTCTATGAAGATGAGACCCAAGAAAGAAAAGGAAAGTGGGACGAGTGTTCAGTGTTCAATAAAAGAATTGGACAACTATTTTTTTCACATGTTTTCCATATCCCAAGATGTGTATTTTTTTCCCAATGGTGTGATGTTTTCAAAGCATGCCATCTATCTGCCTGTTGTTCGGCCTTTGTCAAATGTAAAACTCAATGTATCAATGTGGCCCACGAATCAAAAAGTTTGCCCACCCCTGCATTAACCCATACTATGACTGTTAAAAAAGTGATGTGAAATATGACCCAGCAAACACTAGAGCCTCACAATGCATTAATAAATTTATATCAAAACTAATTCAAGGGATCCGCTGTGGTGCAGCGGTAGCGTTGTTGCCTCACAGCAAGAGGTTCTCCCATTCTTTTCTCAGCTGAAGTGCGGGGAGTGCCTTCTGTGTGGAGTCTGCACGTCCTCCCTGTGGTTGGGTGGCATTCAAAAGACATGCATAAATGGGTGTGCCTTCCTTGAAGACTGGATGTTAAGCTGGCACCTCAGAGTTTGTGAAAATCTACTGCCAATCATGAGCAGACCGGAGTTCCGCTGTGGTGACCCCTAACCGAGAAAAGCCGAAAGACAAACAAACAAACATATCAAAACTAATTCAAATGCATAAAATTCATAAAAATTATTTTCATGAAAGTAAACAAATAACATATATACATATTAAAACAAGTTGATAGCCTAAGAAATATATGTGGAATCATACCACATATGATTTCAGCTTTAAAATGCTAGCTATAGAGGTACTTTTATTCAAACCCAGGGGGGGAAGTAGCATTGAGCCTCAGTTGCCACCTCAGCTCCCTGGTTTCTAACAGATCTTCCCAGGGTCCCCGCTGAGGTCCCTTTGCAAACGTTTCAAAACAAAGAAGCTGAAGCTGTGGTCCTTATGCTCACTAATGTGCTTGGCCAATGCATTTTTTATGTTTTGATATAAATTTATTAATTTATATTATTAACATTAAATGTTTAAATGCATTGTGAGGCTCTAGTGTTTGCTGGGTCATATTTCACATCACTTTTTAACAGTCATAGTATGGGTTAATGTATTTGTTATTTTCATTGGTTAGGGTTTTAAGGGTGGGGTATTTAAGAGTGCTGGATGTGTTTAGTGTTGTGATTCTGATAACGTACTTATACGAAAGGGCTTAATCTCTGTTCTTGTGGACAAATAAATTCTTTGGATATTTACTACAGTGTTGCTGTTTTCTGTTCCTGGATCCATTCTGTTCCTGTGTGGTTTGTGCCTTCTACGTGCTTTTGTGTTTGGTTATACAGTGGGTGCAGCTTTGTTGAGTGGCATTTAAACATTTCTGAATCCCTCCACCATCTTGTTTTGCCACTGTTATGGGACAAGATCAGCTTATTAAAATGTATATTCATTTCAGTTTCATTAATGATTCTATAATATGATTGTTATAAAGAAAATATAATGTGTATGCAGGGCTGTGGAAAAAAACAGCTTCATAAGCTGAAGTTACTGCTGTGTTTTAACTGCATTCTTTTAATATGTAACAAGGAAAAGTAAGTGTTGTAGGAACAGAAGCATGTTAGAGGCACATTAACTACTGTAAAAGAAATTTATTAGCCTGACTCCCCTAGGCTAGGAGTATGTTGTTGCTGGGGAAGGTTTGAAACATCCAAGGTCAGAAAACAAGACCCCATGAAGCAGGTGGGTCATGTAAACGAAGATGTTCATGTGAAGTCCGAGGCGAAAATCACGAGGGATGAGAATATTTTTAAAGTCATTGATTTGCTGCAGTTATTGTAAGTGTAAAAGTTTACATGGATGATTTGATAAGAAAGTGTATAAAAGATACAGTTTTTCTTTGTTCAGTGAGACTGATTTATGGACTGCTATGAAGATTGTCTCCCAACGCTGTAAAGAAAAATTTCTCTTTGCACATCCTGAAGTGTTGTTCCTGACTGAAGGCATATAAGGTAAATTGTTAATGTTATTTACATGTTCAAATTAACACCTCATTATCATTCATGGTGCCTCATTAAATAGTCAATAGCATATATGTGACTGACCATGTTATCTGGGCTTGCTATGCTGTGTAGCTTTGGTTTCTGTATCGCATACACTTTGTGTGGCCACGAGTTGCCCAAATTTGTTTTATGCTTGCTCAACTGTAGAGATTTTTGCAGAATGTCCAGATTTTTGCCTCATATTTTTGGTCCAGTTTTCATAAAATTTTGGTCTTCTGGCTAATAACTGGGAATTCATTAAACATTGAAGTCAGAAGATAGTGAGAGACGTTTGACTTTCAGACTTCATACCCTTCAGGAAAGTCATGCTATTGTAAAACGTGATATTCTACCAACTTTCTAAGTTTATAGGAGCAATATTTAAAAACTGTCCCTATTTTTGGGCCTTTGTCACCCCATTATTTATGGCTTTGTCCAGATTTCTTGCTCTAAGAGGTTGAGAGGTATGGGCATAGTTTATTGAGTCTGGCCCACAGATAATAGAAATACAAAAATGATGAAAATACATCAAAATCTAGACCAAGACAAGCACTTGACTATAATTAGCTGTTGTCAGCACTGAGGGACACAATATTTTTTTAAGTGACTTGCAGTCATTTTTTTTATTCTAGCAGCACTCACAAATAACTGCATATGATATTTGCTTCATGTGAGGGTTATAGCTTCTTGTCACTTCTCAGAATTTTTCTTGTAGCTGCTAGTTCTGCTTTCAAAACTGCAAGCATTAATGATTATTTGACACAAATGCTAACAGTTCCATCTCTAAGGATTTAGCATTGTGTCAGGATTCTAAGCCTACTTTATGTCTGTGTCACTGGCTTTCTGAGTTCCACAGTTTCAAATATTGTACATACATTTGAGAGGAGAAGCCTAGCAGTTCACTTTTAAAGTTCTGCAAGGAGAAATAGCCATATTTGCAAAGTAAAATTCCATACAAAATATATTTACAAAGCATTTTCCACACGGGGTTAAGCAGTACACCACACTTTGTGTGTACATACTCAGGTATGCCCCATACTGACATGTTCTGTCTCCAAAAAAGCAGCATGCCAATATGTTGAATACCTCTGCTAGCATTTGTTTTGACTAAAATCACATTTTGTTGAATCATAACTGAGTAAAAAAATTGACTGTAACTCACTGGATTCAATCAGAATCATAAAAAGTAAAGAAGCAGTGACTTACCATACGTGCGTGTGTGTTTGTTCTGGTTTTTCACTTTTCTTGAGTGAAACATGTTTAAGTAAGGGATGTGAAAGCAAAGCCTTCTGCATGGCGGGAGTGTGTGGGGGGGCTGCAAAAACATTTTTCTATCTTTTTCAGAGCCGGTGTTAGCATTTTGGGGACCACCAGCAGATGTCAAGCTGGGGACCCCCTAGGCACTTCCAGTCTATGTATCACCCTGTCACTGCCACCCTTCCTAAGCAACCTTTTAGTTCATGCTGCAAACTTTTAGGAGTAGTGTGCAGTGACTGACATTTAGCTACAATATTCTTACATTACAATACTTATGTACTACACTGTGTTGGTCCATCTCACAAAAAGGGACATTTACAGTTACTGGTATTTAGTAGCAGCAACTCTATGTACAGGTCTGGACTTAGGTGAAATGGTGCCCTAGGCTTACTGTTTCAGACCTCCCCCATACACACAATAGCCTCCAGTCTTCCCCATCACCCTCCCCATCTTGGGCTCACCATGCCATGCATATTACTTTTTTTCTTCCTTTTCTCACATTTTGCCTTACTTTTCAGCTTTTTCAAGAAGCTACAACTTTCTACATGCTCTGAAGTGCATTTTAAAGTTTTTTTTCTTTTTACACACCTTTTTATCCAATAATGGCTTGAACAGAAATTATGATTAAGTAAAGTAATTGTGCTGCTGTTCAGCTTTAGTTTTCATTGCATCCTCTTAACATACATTTCCTGACCAAAGACAGTACTGTAATAACCATTTAGGAAATAAGAAAAGAATTTCAGTTTTATTATTTTTTTTCTTTCAAGGAAGACATATGTTGTACCCAAGTTTTAATGTTCAAAGATGACAAAACGGTATCTCACAATAAACTAACAACCCTTTGTTGTCTGGATACACAGGTCCTGTCTGGGAACTGCCTGCCTCCCAATCCCCCCCCACAAAAGACTGCTTATGCACTGGGATGAAAGCAGAGGTTCAAATTGCCACAGTCATGTATTTCAAGGGACTGCTGATATACATATACATAGTATGTCTCCTCACTCCTCAACCCAAACTGTCAAAGGCATCCACCTGTATATGTATCCTAAGTGTGATTGTGAGGAAAGTGAAAAATAATGATTATAGTAACGTATTCTACTTTGTTATTCCTACACAAGCTGTAGTAATCTTCTTTGTACACCTCTGAGATATGTGAGAAAAGTTAAAGAAACAATGACCACACTGTCCTCAGCCCAAACACAACTTTTAATGACTTTATGTGTACACCTCTGAGATCTGACAGTGAGGAATAACACCACAATCCCCCCTCCCCACATATAACCTATAGCAGTTTACTGTACACACTCATCCGAACAGGGCTGGTTTTAGAATGGGTGCAGTTAAGAGCAGAGGCCATTATCAGCTTTATCCTAAAGGGGTCATATCACAGCCCTCCTCAGGTTAAAGAGCATAATCAGAAAACATATATATTTTTTTCACCTCATTTTTCCTCAAACAACAATGTTTGTGGGGCCCCCACACAGTCAAAGATGATTAAGAGACCCCTCTGTATTCATTTATACAGTATGGGGAGTAAGGATCCCCCAGAGTCCTAAAAGATCTAAGTGTCTGAATGTTCTGGGATACATTTCATGACTTACTTTTGAAATATAATTTCTTGTTAGCTACAGTGTTTACTGACACTCAGAAGAATAATGTATGTGTCCTGGTATTATTGCGTGTCTGGACAGATAAAACTTACTAACATTTTTACAAACACACACACACACACACACACACACACACACACACACATATATATATATATATATATATATATATATATACACACACACACACACACACACACACACACACACACACACACACACACACACACACACACACACACACACACACACACACACACACTCAAGCATAAGCCATAGCAATACTAGTGTTGTACTTATTTCAGCAATACATTGTGCAACACTGATATCAGCACACCAGATCAGTGACTGCTGTTAAGTAGTTAAACAGAAGCAGGGATGGGTCACTTTTATTTACCTTAGTGAGGAATAATGCAAAACTCTCACTGTCCCCATTTTCATAGACCTTCCCTGATTTTGCACATAATGTTGTTCTGTCCTTTGTAACATATTTGATTTGCTTGTAAATCATTCAGGATTACAGACAGTCAATAAATTCAGACATTAGAGTTTTATACTTAATGTCCAAAAAAAGGATGTTGATACAAAAGGTGTTATTCTATTATCTTTTTCATTGAATTAGAGTAATATTTAAAATGTGTTCCTGATTTTCAGCCTTTATTCTGCTATTATTGGTATTACGCTGAATTCTTCAGTGAAGAAGTTGAGAGTTACAGTATCTGGTATTCTGCAAGTATTTAAAAAACTCCCTAAAAGAGAAAACCATCCCTGAAGACTAGAAGTATTAGCTCTTCTTAAAATACAAGGTATGTATGGACACTGGTCACTGGGCTGCTAATCTCTCTAGTACTTACCTTGCTCATGTTCATTATTAGCTTTATCCTAATAGGGTCATATCACGGACCTGTTCAAGTTAAACAGAATAATTATGAAATTAATACATTTTCTCCTCATTTTTCCCAAGAAGCAGCAGCTTTTGTGGGGCTCCCACACAATGAAGGATGATTAAGGGGGCCCCCTTGCAGCCACAGGTATTGTAGATACCTAAAGCTGGCTATGTTGTTAGTTTTAGTGTAGAGAATGTCTACCAGCAGGGGTTAACTAAGTCATGGGCACTATGTTAGTGGTAAAATATTTAATGGAATTGTGAAGGCTCTTGCTTGATAAAACACTGTTACTATAAGCAAAAATATTTTTGAATTTAAAAGTAGATATAAAAAAGCATTATTACCCCCCTGGTTTATTAAGTATACAAGACTGATATACTAGCTTTTGTTGGTTTGACAGACATGTTATAAAATATTAAGGTAAGATAACTTGCGGTGGTTGGGGCCCCCCAGGAACAGGAGGCCCCCAGGGACCACATAGTTCACTGGTGCCTAAAGCCGGCTATGTCTTTTATGAAATTTGTTTATGCCTCAGCAGTGATTCACTATGTGTGTTTTTCTTTCTCCATTGTTATGCGACTGTGGAGTTAGTATATTTAAGAAAATCAGGTGCAGGAAGCAGTTTCTGAATTGTGTTTGGTGTAATAATTTTTTTCAGACTAATAGGATTCTATGGATTGAATTTTTTAGTCAAATGTTTTCAGTCAAATTTGTTCAGTCAACTGTGATTCAATGAAGAGTGATTCAGCCAAAATAACTACACTCACTGCTCCATATATATGATTCTCACTGGTGTGATATAGACCTTTGTTATATATCACAGAGATGTGCTATATAACCTTTTATGTGCCTCCAGGTATGCGCCACAATAGCGTTTTCTATTCCTTGCAGTATGTTACAGGCCTTTAAGTATACAGCTTAAGGTATGCACCACATTAACAAGCTATACATAGGTTCATAGGTGTGTACTAGGCTAATGGCTCTGGAGCCTTTACAAGCCTAGCCCATAGGATTACCCTGGCAATGTGCCACCCGACCTTAGTTTCCAGTGCCTCTGTTGAGTAGAGCCACTGGAGTGATCCCCGGGGTGAATTTTCTATTTCCCATCCACTCATCAAGATTTCTCTTGTGGAGGGCCAGTGAGGTGCTCTGTTTGACATGTATGGGAAGTCTATTCCATAGCATGGGCAGTCTCTGCGTTATGAACCTGTCCCTAAAGCACGTTCTTGTTGATTGTGGTAATGAGGCTGAGGCCTCTGGAGCGTGTGGTGCAGAGAGATTGGGATTTCTTTAGATGTAGCATTTCTAACAGAGCTGGGTCAGACATAGTTTTATAAGTCTAAGTAGGTGATATGAGACAGAGAATAGTTGAAGTTTTTTGAGTCTGTCCATATAGGACAAGTGTTTAAGGCCTAGGATCCTCTTTGTGAGGTACTTTTGTGGCCTCTCCAGTTGTTGTAGTTGTCTAGTGAGGTACATGCCAAATGGGGCATTGTATTCGATGATTGGTCTAATGAGGGAAGAGTAGAGGGAGACAATGACCTCTTTCTTCCTGGATGCAAAACCCTTAATAATGAGATGTGCCACATAGAAGGACATTCTGACCACAGTGGCAGTATGGAAATCAAAAGAGAGGTTGCTGTCAACCTGTGTTCCCAGATCTCTTATAATGCCTTCTGTGTTCAGTGGCCTACCATCAATGTGGTAGTTCATGAGAACTGGGTTTTTCCCAAAGGGGATGACAACACATTTTTTGGCATTGAGCTTAAGGCCATGGTTCTGACACCAGTCGTTGGTCTCAGTGAGGTCTTTCTGTAGGATGTCAACATAATTTGGGAAGTTAATAATGGCTCCCAACTTGCAATCATCTGTAAACTTTGTCAGCCAGAGTCCCTTCGTGTTGGACTGGACTTCTGAGAAGTATATACCAAATAGGAGAGGAACCAGGACTGATCCCTGTGGGACTCTACTCATGACTGGCCGGCAGTCTGACTTGGAGTCAGCTACTTTCACACTGTGGGTTCTGTGAGCCCATTTGCAACCCACCTAGTGATATAGGGGTTGATGCCTAGCTTAGTGAGTTTTTCTATGATTCCTGAGTAGGGAATGGTATCAAAGGCCTTGGCCAGATCAAGGTAGGCTGTATGAACCACCTTGCCTTCATCCACAGCTCTAGTGACTGACTCAAAGAAGTTGACCAAGATGAGCAGGCATGATCTGCCCTTCACAAAACCAAACTGTGTGGGATCCAGAGTTTGGAGATTCCCTATATCCTTGTTTATTAGGTCCATGATGATGCGTTCCATAGCTTTGCATATCAGACTTGTCAGGCTAATGGGCGATAGTTCCAGGGTCTGTAGTCGCTCCTACTTTGTGGAGAGGGATAACTATAGCAGTGCGCCATTCGGTAGGGACAAAGCCTGAGGTGAGGCTGTGGGGTCTATACACTTATATGACCGAAGTTTTAAAACTTCTAACATATATAAAAAAAAAAAAAAAAAGAAAAGAAACTTACCTGAATGGTGTAAGCAGGGGGCAAGCACCCCTGCACACCCCACACCCCCAGCTACTTAAATATACCAACTCCGAGACCACACTTGAGTGAAGTGAGATCGCTGTAGGGAATATTTCCTTATACTTAACTTAGGTTCATAGCTTGATACTAGACTGTCAGCCCTAGGGCCTATACAAGCCTAGCCATAACAATTCCCTGGCTATTTCTTCCCATACTGTTTACTTCCCTGGACCCCTGTCTAGCAGGGTGACTGACGTGATCCCAGGGGTGAATTTCTTTTCTCCCATCCAATCGTTAAGGTTCCTTTTGAAGATGGCCAAAGAGGCACTCTGCTTGACATGTATGGTCAATCTGTTCCAGAGTCTTGGGAGTCTCTGGGTCAGGAAACTATCCCTCCAGCATGTTTTGTTTATTGTGATGACAAGGTTTAGATCCCTGGAGCATGTGGCTCTGAGGGATTGGGATTTCTTTAAGTGTAGCATGTCCAACAGCTCTGGGTTTGACATGGCCTTGTATGTTAAGCAGAGATCACCTCTGAATAGATGATATGCGACAGAGTATAGCTGGAGTTTTTAAGGCGGTCAGCATAGGGCATCTGCTTTAGGCCTGTGATTCTTTTAGTGAGGTATTTCTGCGACCTTTCCAGTTGTTGCAGATGTCTTGAGAGGTACATACCAAACGGGGCATTGTAATGGATCTAATGAGGGATGAGTACAATGGGACAATGACCTCCTTTTTCTGGATGAAGAGCCCTTAGTGAGGAGGTGTGCCACATAGAAGGATTTCCTGACTGTTGTGGCGATGTGGTTATCGAAGGTGAGACCACTGTCCACCTGGGTCCCTAAGTCTCTTATCACACTTTCTGTGTTTAGTGTACTGCCACCTATATGGTAATTCATGGATACATGTTTTTTCCCAAAGGGGATAACTATACATTTCTTGGCAATGAGCTTGAGCCCATGGCTCTGGCACCAAGCATCTGTTTCTGTAAGGCCCTTTTGTAGAGTATCCACATCATTTGGGGATTCAATAATGGCTCCCAGTTTGCAGTCATCTGTGAACTTGGTTAGCCAGAGTCCCTTAGTGTTGGCCTGTACTTCAGAGAAGTAGATGCCAAACAAGAGCGGCCCCAGGACTGAACCCTGAGGTACTCCACTTGTCTGGGGCTGGATTTGGAGTCGGCTACTTTTACAGTGTGGGTTCTATCAGTAAGCCAGTTAGCAACCCATTGGGTGACATAGGGATTAATGCCCAGCTTAGTAAGTTTATCTATGATTCCAGAGTGGGAGAGGGTGTCAAAGGCCTTGGCAAGGTCTAGATAGGCTGTGTGGACCACCTTACCCTTGTCCATGGCTCTGGAGACTGATTCGAAGAAGTCAATCAGGTTCAGGAGACAAGATCGGCCCTTCACGAACACAGACTGGGTGGGGTCCAGTGTTTGAAGGTTGCCAATGTCTTTGTTTATAAGTTCCATGGTAATACACTCCATGGCCTTGCAGATAACGCTTGTCAGATTGATGGGACAGTCGTTTTCAGGATCCAAGGTGGATACTCCCTTGTGGATTGGGATAACTGTAGCTCGGCGCCACTCAGTGGGCACAAAACCTGAGGTGAGGCTATGATTAAACATGACACTTAGGTGAGGTGCCAGTTCATATTGTAGTTCATGTAGTACACAGCCCGGGATGTCATCTGGTCCCATGGATGCTGTATTCTTAGCCTTGGAGAGTGCATTTTTTACCTGTGTGGCCGTTATTACCGGAATTTGGCAATCTTTCAGTATTGAGATGGGCCATTTAGGGGGTGAGAGGGGGGGTGAAGTTGGCACTGAATCGATCTGTCAGGATATTGGCAATATCCTTGGGATCAGTATATTTAATGCCATTCTGTTTTAGCTCAGAGCAGATCTGAGCATTGCCATTTAGATTCTTGACATAGTTATAGAATGCCTTGTGGTTGTCTTTGGAATCTTTGGCAATTTTATTTTCGTAACTAGCTTTGGAGGATTTTATGAGGGATCTCAGTTTCTTACTGAGGCTGGTAAGGGAGTTTTTTGCATCCTGGGATTTTTCTCTTTTCTGCAACAGTTTCTTCCTTTTGTTGTAGTTTGTTTATGGCAGGGGACCACCAGATTGGCTTCCTTTTTTTGGATGAGAGCATCTTGGTTCTATTTGGGATGGCACAATTCATGCATGAGTGGATGTGCTCATACAGTGCCTTAGTGTAGGATTCAGCAGTTGAACTTTCAGTTCCCGTCTGCATAGGTGTCATGAAGTTTGTCACTTCTGACTTGAGTAGCATGAAGTTGGCTTTGGAGAAGTTTTTTATGGAGGTTTCCTTACTGGGGGGTGGAGGTGGGATGTGGATGTTAAGGGTGATTAGCTTATGGTCAGACTTGACTAACAAGGGGGTGACCATAGTTGTGGAGCATCGATTTCCCATGTTGGTAATGACCAGGTCTAGGATATTGGAGCCCCTGGTGGGACTATGGATTAGTTGATCCAGGGCATTGGAATTTATGAATTCCAAGAACCGTTGGGCAAAGGTGTTGGTACATAAATAGTTTTCCCAGTTAATGGCAGGGTAGTTAAAATCACCCAGTATCAGGGTGTTTGGTTCCTTGCTTACAGCGTTCAGGTAAGTTTCTTTTCTTTTTTTATTTTTTTATATGTTTGAAGTTTTAAAACTTCGGTTATATAAGTTTGATTATATGCCATTTGAAGTTTTGAAACTTCGAACATATAATATAGACCCGAGGCTGTGATTGAACAGGGCACACAGGTGAGGTGCCAGTTCACTCTGTAGTTCATGTAGAACACAGCCAGGGATATTGTCAGGTCCCATAGAACCTGTATTCTTGGCCTTGGACAGTGCTGTTTTAACCTGTACTGCAGTAATACTGGGTGCCTAGCAATCTATTGGTATTGTAATTGGTCCTTTGGGGGGGAGGGGAAAGTTGGCACTGAATCTGTCGGCCAGTATATTGGCAATATCTGTTGGCTCAGTATAGGAGGTACCATTGTGCAGTAGCTCAGAGCAAATCTGGGTATTGCCGTGGAGGTACTTTACATAACTACTCCTCAGTATGGAGAAAATCGATACAGCTCAGCAAGCTCCTGCCTGGTGCCCTGCAGAGTTCTACAGCAACAGAGAGACAAAAGAGAGACTTTGGAGTGATTAAGTACAATTTTCTGCATTTTCTTGCTGCCTTTAGCTAATTCTGCCTAAAACGCCGATTTTCTAGAGTTTCTGTGATTTTAAAAAGCTTGTTTCAGCTACATATTGTACTAATTTTACTGCCTGCACTTTAACAAAGTCGTTTTTGTGTTTAAATTACCTGTTTAACTGTTGTAGGCTACACACTCAAGTGTGATACCCATTTCTGTGCCTTTAAAGTGTTTTTTGATTGTATCTGCTTTATTTTCTGAAAAAAACAAAAAAAACCCCAAAAATATACTTGTTTTTCCACCTTTCTAAGCTAGTATTGTCCAGTTTTTGGGTTACTGCTGAATTCAGGGCTGTGTTACAAGTTTCTGTGTTTGCCCATACCTTACTTGGATAAAAGGAAGTTTCTCTGTTCACATGTGAGAGAGGGGAGCTTTGAGCAGCCTAGCTGTCCCTGGAGGAGTGAATTCAGCCCAGAAATGAGTAGTTTATTGGCCATTTTGGGCTAATTTCTATCTCTTTCATTTCCCTGCTATAAAACCTGCATTAGAGCGGTTTTGCGCCCCGGGCAGCGCCGGTTAGCTAGGGTATAACTATTCCCGGCTCCACAAAGTCTACTCTTCAATTTTTCCCTTGGAAATAGACAAACTTTCATCTTAAGCACTCAAACCATTCATGTTTCAGCCCGCCACTTGTTCAAAACTCATAGCAAGCACTAATAAACCTTAGCACTAGACCACTATACTGTAGAGAAGGACAAGCCTCTCCATTCGACCTTACCAGCCAATCAGTAAAACAGTTCAGTGTACCTATCCAGGCATGTCCAAAGGGCAGTTTCAGATGTTCTCTCCAGTCCAACTGGTGAATCTTGGCATTTTGAAGAAATGTTACAACTGCCTCATGTATACAGACAACCCTCTCCTCCTACCACCAAACACTAATACATGCGAGAGATGCAATTATACAGCCAAACTGGGAACTAAGCTCTCTCAACCCAAGACTGGACCAAACAGTCAAGAGGAGAAGGGAATTACTTGCAATGGAATTACTTGCATCACACCACCAGTTTCACATAGACCTATGAAACCAGCACCGGCAAAAAACACACATAAATACATGAAAACATAATCGGAGGCTCTAAATAAAAATCTGCAAAAGCAGCAGAGCCGTCCAAAGCAGACAAGCAAGCAACCTCAACCCCCTAACACAAACCATGAAACACATACTTCACAAAACCAGTGTGCCATGCAATCACAGCCCTTAAGGCAAAATAACATACCCAACACACTAGTAATAGGTGACTCTATAGTCAGGCACACTGATGCCCCACTCACTAGGCTGAACAAGGAGAAGGTTACTGTTTGCTGCCTGTCAGGTGCCAGGATCCGCCACAAAACACAAGCACTCAGGTCACTCCAGAACAAGTACAAATATGACTCTGGCATTATCCATGTTGGTGTGAATGACCTGAGCCATACCTCCCTGGACTATATGAAAAGAGACATGGAAGAGCTCTCTGATCATGTAGCCCAGGCTGGTATGACCCTGACCCTGAGTAGCATCCTGCCCTCACCAAGAATGATACCATGGTATAAAGAAAAAAAATATCAATTTCAACAACTGGCTAAGCTTCTGGTGTCATTCAAAGGGGATCCAGTGTCTGTCAGCCTGGGATGACATGCTCGACAAGCTACGCTGCTTCGCTAGAGATGGCTTGCACCTGTCACCCTTCGGCTTTCGAATACTGGCCAAGGCTCTTGCCACCCCCATAGTGCCTTTTTTAGGCAAGGCTCAAAAGACAAACCCACCGCCATAAATAGCACAAGTAACAAAAAACTGAGTGTGATGCTACTCAATGCCAGAAGTCTAAACCTCAAAGTGCACGCACTCGAGGCACTCCTCAGTATGGAGAAAATTGATATATGTGCAGTAAACGAAACCTGATTTAAGACTCCAGAGAGCACCCCAGCACTACCAGGCTACAACTCATACCATACATTTCTGCCACAAAACCCGGACCGAAATACAAAAGGCGGGGGCGTATCCATATTCATCAAGGATACCCTCACCTCCAGGTTAGTGGCACAGCATGATGCTTCAGAGATCATCCACGTGCAACTAACAATGGGCAGAACTGCAATTCAAATTGTAGCTTGTTAAAGATCACCTACCATGTCCCAGGGCCCCCATTCCGCATTTCTGGAAACACTGGGAAACATAAAGGTCTTACCAAACACCCTGATACTGGGTGATTTAAATTACCCAAACATTAAATGGGAGAACTACTCAAGTACTAACTCCCTTGCCCAACATTTCCTAGAATTTATAAACTCAAATGCCCTGGATCAACTGGTCATCACCCCCACCAGAGGTGACAACATATTGGACCTGGTCATCACCAACATGGGCGACTGGTGTTCCACACTGGAGGTCAACCCCTCGCTGGTTAGATCTGACCATAAACTAATCACTCTGGATATCCACATTCCGACCCCACCCCCAGTCAAAGAAACCACTGTGAAAAACATTTCAAAAGCAAACTTCACATTACTTAAGACCGAGGTGGAAAGTTTCAAATCCCCCATGCTAAAGGATAACGTTACCTAAGCTACAAAATCCTTTACTAATGTACTCTACTGGCACCTACAAGAATGCATGGATTGTGCTATCCCAAGCAAAACCAAGACTCACTCCTCCAAGAAAAGGAAACCAGTCTGGTGGATCCCTGTCATAAACAAGCTATACAATAGAAGGAGGAAACTAGTACAGAAAAGAGTAAAATCCCAAGAAGGGAAGACATCCCTGATCAGTATCAGCAAGAAACTATGATCCCTCATAAAATCATCCAAGGCTAGCTTCGAAAGAAAAATTGCGAAGGACTCCAAAGATAACCGCAAGGCATTCTTTAGCTATGTCAAGAATCTAAGTGGCAATTCTCAGATCTGCTCCGAGTTAGTGCAGAATGGCACAAAATACACTGAACTGACCAATATTGCCAACATCCTGGCAGACAGGTTCAGTGCAAACTTCACCCCCTCTCACCCCCAAAAGGGCCCATGACCATACCAGAAGAATGGAGTGCTCCTGAAATCACAGGCACTCAGGTTAAAACAGCCCTCTCCAAAGCCAAAAACACAGCATCAGTGGGACCAGATGGTGTCCCAGGCTGTGTCCTACATGAGCTCAAAGATGAACTAACCCCTCACCTAAACACACTGTTCAAACTCAGCCTCTCCACAGGCTACGTGCCCATAGAGTGGCGCACAGCAACAGTTATTCTGCTTCACAAAGGTGGAGCCACAACAGACCCCATCGCCCTATAAGCCTGACGAGCTTGGTTTGCAAGGCTATGGAGTGCATCGTCATGGATCTCATTAACATTGACATTGGGAACCTCCAAACACTGGACCCTACCCGGTTCGGCTTTATTAAGGGCAGATCATGCCTCTTAAACCTGCTGGACTTCTTTGAAACAGTTACCAAGGCTATAGATGAGGGAAAGGTGGTCCACACTGAGGGAAAGGTGGTCCACACAGCCTACCTAGACCATGCAAAGGCCTTCGACACCATTCCCCATTCTGGTATTATAGACAAGCTCACCAGCCTGAACATAAACCACTACATTACAAGATGGGTTGCCAACTGGCTCATGGACAGAACCCACATGGTAAGAGTTATGGGAGCTAGGTCAACTCTAAACCGATTACAAGTGGCATTCCCCAGGGCTCAGTCCTAGGACCTCTCCTGTTTGGCATATACTTCTCAGAGGTACAGGCAAGCACAGGAGGACTATGGCTGACCAAGTTCACAGATGACTGCAAACTAGGGGCTATAATTGACTCTCCAGCTGACACAAACATCCTCCAAAAGGGTCTCACTGAGACAGATGCCTGGTGTCAAAAGCATGGCCTCAAGCTAAATGCCAAAAAGTGCATAGTCATCCCCTTTGGAAAAAACAAAGTACCCACAAACTACCACATAGGTGGTAGCCCCCTAAATATGGAAGATGTAATAAGGGATCTGGGGATCCAAGTAGATAGTAATCTCTCCTTTGATAATCACACTGCCAAAGTGGTAAGAAAATCCTTCTATGTGGCCCACCTAATCACAAAAGGGTTTGCATCCAGATCAAAAGAGGTGCCCCTCTACGCATCACTTATCAGACCCATCATAGAGTACAACGCCCCAGTTCGGATGTACCTTACAAGACACCTGCAACAGCTGGAAAGACCATAGAATTACCTCATCAAGAGGATCACTGGCCTCAAACAGATGCCCTATGCAACTCAACTGAAGAAACTCCAGCTGTACTCAGTTGTATACCACCTACTCAGAGGTGATCTCTGCCTGACATACAAGGCCATGTCCAACCCAGAATTGATGGACATGCTCCACCTAAAGAAAACCATATCCCCTCGAGCCACACGGTCTATGGATCTAAACCTCACCACAACAATAAATAGCATGTGCTGGAGGGATAGATTCCTGTCCCAGAGACTTCCCATGTTCTGAAACAAGATTCCAATCTACATTAGGCAGAGCTCCTCACTAACACTCTTCAAGAGAAACTTTGACGAGTGGATGGGAAACAGAAAGTTTACCCTGGGGATCACTTCAGTGGCTCTGCTGGACAGAGGCACAGGGAACTAATCTAAGGGGGAGGTGAAAGCCAACACATTCCGGCTAGGCTTATAAATGCCTTTGGGCAGATAGCCTAGTACCTACCTATGAACGTATAGAAGGCCTTGTGGTTGTCTTTACTATCTGCTGTAATTCTGTTTTCATAGCTAGCTTTAGAGGATTTGATGAGGGATCTCCACTTTTTGTTGAGGGTGATAAGGGAGTTTTTCCAGTCTTGGGACTTCACCGTTTTCTGCATCAGTTTCCTTCTTCTGTTGCAGAATTTGTTTATAGCAGGGGACCACCAGATTGGCTTCCTTTTTTGGAGGAGAGCGTCTTGGTTCTATTGGGTATGGCGAGATACATGCATTTGTGTACGTGTTCGACAGTGCATTGGTGTATGATTCGGCGGTCATGCAACTATTCTCCATTTGCATGGGTGCCATGAAGTTAGCCACCTCTGTTCTCAGGAGCCTAAAATTAGCTTTGGAGAATTTTTCCATGGTGGTTATCTTTGCGGGGGTGGGAGGGATGTGGATTTCCAAGGTGATTAGTTTGCAGTCAGATCTAACCAGAATTATTATATATTATAATTAATACGGTCAGGAAGGTGAATCAAAGCACTTTTGTATGGTTCTAAAAATGTGTGCAAGTGGGCTATGATTTAAAAACAGCCCAAAGGTAAACTTAACCTGCCATTGGCCAGATGCATTTTCTTTGAATGTGGGTTTCAATGCTGTTTCAGTGAATGTGAGTTTCAAAGGTGGAGAATTTCTAATGCTAAGTTTGTTTTCATTGTAAGACTGTTGCTTTGTTTAGGTTTAGCAAATGTTTGTGCTATAAAATTTGAAATAAAAGTTGTAAATTAAATCCAAATATCTGTAATCATTGTAGAAGTAAAGCATAAAACAGTATGCACACTGAGAGTTTTGAACAGTGTTTATGGCAACTGGGAAAATAGCCAAGTAACAGGACAGTGGAATGGATGGGGGTGCTGCATGTGTGGGGGGTCCTGGGTTTGGACTGTCCTGCAAAAAATCCTGCAAGCTCCCCTGAATGCATTTACTGTGAAGAGAGACATGACCAAGAGAAAAACCCTGTTAGAAGATGGGCTTGGTAAGTTATGTCATGTGACCCGAAATTACTGGAAAATGTAGGTTCTGAAGAGGTGTGTGAGAGAACTGGGGTGAGGAAAGAATGAATTGTTCCATGTCTGAGAAGAAACAGAAAATAATTTCAGAAAACAAATGTATGAAAGAATGTTATCAACACATGTTTCTGACTTTTATAAATGTCCCTTTCCAGGCATATATAGCAATTATCCCTATCTTGTACCTCATGAGGTCAGGACACATTCTCAGGTAATGTGCTCTGTGTTATAGCTCAGTGATAAAACATTCACACAGGACTACTTCCTTGTATAAGATTGCAGCATCACCTATACTTTTTTTACAATGCATTTCTTTTGAACTCATTTAATTTGGTAAGACAAGTTATGCATGCTGCAAGAGACGTGCTTGGCAGATGTCAAGATAAATATTCATCACTACTCTTTTCTTCATAGAATAATTTATGTTTCCCTAATCCATCTGAAGCAAATGTTCTAGTTTTGAATACATAATTTATGTGTGATATTCTGGACTAAAGGCAACTGATTCGGTGGTGCCCGCCATAAATTTCCACTGTGCTAGTGTTAGCTATAGTGCCTAATTATACTGCAGTATATTGAACTGTTATGATGGGATCTACAGAAATGCAGTGCAATTCATTAAGCAGGTAGGCAGATTCATATCAGGTGGGCATTGATTAATGTCTTGAAACTCCTTTAAATGCCATGCTAATATTTACATCACTGCACTAAATATATTACTTGAATCATTCTGGCAAGAATGTTTGGTAGTAACACAAATCAATTTCAGCAAATACAACAAAAGATACAGAGAGGCGAAAAAGGGAAAAGGAATGAAACCACAAGAAAATGATTACTGAAACAAGTGAAAATTTCACATCACTCCTTAACTTAGTAAATGGCGTATCAGTGAGGCATAGGGAAACACTCAGTTAAACAAAGAACCTACTGCAAGGAAACAGAAAACTGAAGTGACATCAGGGCGCAAAACTGATCAATATGTTAGCTGCAGTGAAGCTGAATGAATGGATACAGACAAACTAAAACCGACAATGCTGAAAAATGTCTGACATTCTCAGCAATCCTTATCTAAAACATGAAACTGTCACCCTAACAATTTGTGTAGATAAAACAATTAAAATAAGCCCGTTTTATTATTAAAGATAGCATTCCCCTGGTGGTAGTAAACAAGGGAGGTGCTAAAAAATGTTCTGCTGATGTTTGGACCCAGAGAAGACAGTTACAAGAAATATAGTTACTAAGAGACATCATTTTTTTTCTAAGTAAAAGTTGAATTCATTGTGCTTACTGTTCCACAGTTCCACAAAATACAAAGCACAGGATATAGAGCTTAAATGAGTAACATGCTTTGTGTTAACTCCTGCATCATCCTTAGCCTACTTGTGTTGGCAGAAAATCTTTTAAATAATTTCCTGATGACTGCATAACGTATGTCAGAAAATGCTACCACTATAGCATCACATTTCATATGAGTTGAGCATGCTGCACTCCTTCAGATGAAACTTCAAATTAGAGGCCCATTGTTCTGGTCTGTTGATAGTTCAGGTGGGTGTTTGTTCATTAACAAGACTGTTCCACCTGATCCACTTTCAGGTTCAGCTTGGAGACATAAAAAATAAGAAATCAATCAACATTTCACTTTTACTTCTTAAAGTTCATGTAGAACTTAGTGATAATAAGTCATTCAGATATATTTTTTCTCAGCCTGGCATAACTGCACTGACAGGTACCCCTTTTCAGGGTAACCAAAGGGCACTCTGATTAACTGCTCAGAGTCACAAAATAAGCAAATGTAGTCGGAGGGAATCAAACCTTAGACTTCAGGAAGCAACATATTAACAGTTATGACTGGGAAATCCTTCTATTCCTCTCTGCCACCAACTCATAATTATTCTAAAGTGATAAACACAATTCTGCATTGCTACATCCTTTTTTGTAGCAGCACACTGAAACAATCATGAGAATTCATCACTTTTATCTGCTTCTTACAGAGGTCTGCTTTGTGTCTTCAGTAAGTGCTCATATTTTTCTTATTTCTTTGATCGATACTTAATTTCCAAATGTATCATTCTGTAAAAAGCATGTTCCTCTTCCTTGCCAAATAATACAATTAAAGCTAATAAATATCACAGAGTATAATAACGTGGGCCCATTCAGCATTTTTGCTCAAGTTCTCCCTTCCAGATCCAAATCTTTTATGTCACCTTATACCACCTGTTATGCCCTATTTTCTTGTCAACGTACCCCACAATTTCTGATACATAAGCATTCTTTTTTCTTTCCAAAATGTTTTTATTCATTTTATAACACAATAACTTAAAAGTATAGTAGCAAGAAAAACAAATACACTATACACAATATCCATAACAACTAAAAAGCAATATACATAAGAGAATGCTTAATATTTCTCTAACAGATTAGACAATTTTGTCCAAGCAATTAAATGATGGGTTGTGTTGTTAGTCCTTGCTTTTACAGAAGCAATCTCATTCTTCAAAATGTATTTCACAAAATGAATAAACTCAACTTTAAAGACAGGAGTAGATTGGGATTTCCAATTTTTTGTAACAATTTTCCTTGCTATAGAGGATAGACCATAGTATAAATGTTTGTTTTTTAGGAATTACTTCAGGAAAAAGAACATTGAAAAGGATAAAGGAGACAGAAATTGTATAGTTGTCATTCCATAGAGTTTTACAAAGATATTTAAAGTCTAACCAAAATGGGGAAATTATTTTGCAATTAACAGCCATATGTATCCAGTCAGCATCAGAGTGTCCACATCTCCAGCATTTCATTTCATCTTTCTTGATACATAAGCATTCTTAACATATGTTGCCAAATTTCGTCCACACCACATCCATACACATTGTTGTTCAGTAACTAGACTTGAGAATAACTTTTTTTATATTTTTGGTGAGGTCCACTCACCCATGATGCCTCCAATGCCAAATATTCCAGGGTCCCTGTTTATCAACAAGTAAACGTTCTAAGGATCCCTTATAGCACTTTGCCTTAACCTACACTGGCCATTTCCTGCCTCTAGCAAGGTCTTCACTGCGCCCATCACTATGCTGAGGTAGCATTAAAAAGGTGTATCTTCAAGCTGGAGGTTGCCTCAATTCTCATTAGGACCTTAATGTTGGGAAATAATCCCTTTTTGATACTTAAGTACACTGTCTGTAAATGAAGATCTCAGTAGTCCAAAACCAAGTAAATGCAGGTAAGTAAAACAAATAATCTACTATTACATAGTCCTACAGTTGTAGCAAACACTACGCTACAGTTTAAAACAAAAAAAATGTTCTTTTCTTTTAGCTATAATCTGAGGAAGGGGATAAGGGGTAGGCCACAGAAACATGACCTGATTGGCTCCTGCATTTTAGGAGCCACAGATACCTGATTGCTGACAGCTTTTTTTTTTTTTTTTTAACTCTTCCATTGAAGAGCTGGGGCAGGAGGGAGGGGCCGTGTATCTGTCTGGCCAACTGGTTGGTGTGCCAGTACAAGGAGCATACTTTTTTTTTTTTGTTTTTGTGCTTCCAATATAGAGCTGGGGGCTGGTGGAAGGGGTGTATATCTGTCTGGCTGTGCCAGTGTAGGGAATGGAGTGTTTTTTTTTTTTTTTTGCTATTCCATTCAATTGCCACCTGTTTGGTGTGCCAGAGGAAGGAGCAGACTACAGAATTTTTTTTTGGTTTGCTCCTCACCGGAAGAGCTGGGTGGTGTACATGGATTTTGTGTTTGTTTGTTTGTTCTTCACTTGAAGAACTAAGGGGGTGAGGTGCTAGTTTGTGGGACAGTACAAGGCGCTAGCTGAACCAGCTGTGTCTCTAATGTAAATGTTATCAGCATAGCAATATGTTTTACATCTAGATTCACAAAGAGACAGGATCAATCTGTTTTTACAAGGCTTCTTTCATCCATGAGCCTTTTCCTACTGTGTCTGTACTAGAAATTCCTTGGGGGTTACCTTCACTGCTACCATGTGCACTTTGTCATGTTAGATCACATATATTTCAGAATAATCTAATAATGCTTATCATATTCAGGACAATTTATTACATTTTTATGGAAATTTTACTCATAAAACAATCACCTTATTTATTTTTCTTTTGTTTAAACCTTCTATAGTTCTTAACATTATCAGTACTCTTTTTGAGCTGTGTTTACTAATTGTTGTCACTTTATTTTAGTTTTGTGTCTGGCTTTTTTTAATTACTTTATATCCATTAAATCTCCTTTAAGTTTCTAATGCTTAAAAATTCATGCATGCCAAATACATTTTTTTACACAGTCTGTATTTTTGTAATCTTAAATTTGGAACTAAAACTGCAAACTACTGTTTAACATTCTGTCATATCTTCTGGGGTCGTAGTTTACAGGATCATAGGAGTTACAAGATAGTTAAGAGTATTTCTACCTTGCCAATTACTACCCTGAGGTTTTGCCTGTCTTTTCAAGGAGTGCCAAGCCAGTCAAACCAGGGGTGAATTTATAACCACACATCAGTTGTCCACCTCCTTTTTAAAGGCAGACAATGCATCACAATGCTTAACTTGGAGGGGAAATTTGTTCCAGAGAAGGGGTAAGCACTGTCTAACAAATCTATCCCCCCTCTTTGTCTTGTTGAAGTAGATTTCGGCCTCTAGCCCTACTGTTAGCTGGATTTTTTTTTTTTTGATTTATTGAGGCATAACAGTTTTTAGACTACTGGCTCCCTTATAGCCCTATAAGCAAGCCACAGGTGACTCCTAAGGAATCTACATCAAACTGTGTATAGGAATAAAACCTGCATTCTTTCTTTAGCGTTCAGGTCTTATCGTCTCCGATCTTTTTAGTGACAAACCTCTGGGGTTGTACCAGTTGCTTAGTAGGGTCCCAATGGGAATATCTTACTCAATACTGGGTCTAATCAATGAGCGCTCAAGGAGGTGAGGACTTCTTTTGATCTGGAAGAAGTACCTTTTGCTATGAGCTGTGTAAGGCAGAAGGATTTCCCAACAGTAATTGCAACATGATGGTCAAACATAAGGGAGCTGTCCACCCAAGTGCCGTATCTTACAACCTTTTCATTTTTAAGTGGTGGGTTATCTATGGTATAAGTTGGAGCTAGGGGGTGTTCACAAATGCTGCAATGTTGCATGTTTTGACATTGAGCTACAGCCCATTTTTAGTACACCAGCTACTGGAAAAGTGTAAGCTCCTGCAGAAGTATATGTATGTCATAGGGGTATGTGACAACAACCCCCAACTTACAATCATCAGTGAACTTAGTTAACCAAATATCCTTATTTGATGAGTGGAGATTTGAGAAATACATGACAAATAGCAGAGGTCCCAGTACAGATCTCTGTGGAATTCTACGGGTCATCTTCATCCTTTCAGAGGTGGCACGCCTGACTCTTACTATGTGAGTCCTGTTTTGTCTCTAAGCCATTTGGCTATCTACCTTACTACATATGAATCAATATGGAGCTCCATCAACATGCTTATTATATTTGCATGTGGCATGGTATTGAACATCTTGGTGAGGTCAGGGTACACTGTGTGGGCAGCTTGTCCACAGTCTGTAGTCTGAGTAGCTCTCTTAGAAAAGTTCACAAGATTCATTAGACAATAATTGCTCTAGGATGTGCTGATTCCAAGTGACTCCCAACTGTGTTGTCACTAATTAGTGTTGCAATACTTAGTTTGCTCTTGGACTTATGTCTCCTGGTTCATTTAGGCTTGGGCATGAATTTTTTTTGTGCCTCAGAGAATGATATTTTACTAAGTGTATGTGTGAATTGTGTTGTAGATGAGTGATGCTTACAGGATGGGTTTGATTGTGAGACTCTGGCTTTGAATTTGACTAGGTACTTGAATCTCTCACAGACAGCCATGAGTTAAGAAAAAGATCATTTTTTGAGCATCATGCAATTCTTACATTGGCTGAGTTGTAGTTCACAGGCATAAAATAATGAAAAGAAAAAAACTCAAATATATGAAAGGGTTTAGTACAATTAACACATTAATTCAAGACGAAATGCGGTTTTAGTGCTAAACAATGCTTTATCATCTTTTTTTTTTTTTTTTGAGGACACAGCCCTTACGTATTATCAGCTTTGAGGTCATTGTCCCTTGGAGGACAAACGATCTTCCCCTATAAAGTAGCCAGTATCACTGACTATGAGTTTAGACCATTTATTACGCTGGCATCTGTTTCTCTTGCCAACTACCACATTTAAATATGCACTTCCTGTCAGGTATTTTCCAAAATCTCTTCTCTTGTACCCATGTTATGGATCTATTTATTTAAAAAACAATGATTGAAATATTTCTAGTTTGTGAATTTTTCCTCAGTCAGTAATCTTTGAGTACATCTAGTGTATTACTTACACAGAGTGTGATTTTTATCCTGGTTAATATTTGCACCTGGTTACCTTCTTAAATTGATCAAAAGTCCACCTTTCTATAAACTGAATGTTTATCCCTTAAGACTTGATTTAATCATCTGTACAGACCATTTCAAATAATTCTCCTGTCTTAAATCATCTAATTCTCTTGTCTCTTTCCTACCTAAACTAATAATTCATTAAAATGTAACACGTACCACTCACTCCACTGCCTTGATGCAACACTGTTCTTTTCTCTAAATCATGGCTTACTCCTTCCATCTCCCTATCCATTTTCCCCAGGATATTTGTGTGTAATTATTTTTTTGCATAAAAGTTAGGATGATCCAGCCTTTCTTAACTGTTACAAGACATATTTACTTGGCATTTTATGAAATTTTTTTTTTTGGCCAGCAGTAGCAAGTTATTTGTTCATATTGTATTACTTATTTTTTAACTAACAGTAAATTATGCATAACTGTTCTACTTAGTAACTTAGTAGATTCTCCAATATTCATATTACTTTTCTTTAAAAACTGAAATCGTCTCAGTTAATCAGAGCATTGCTTTGTGTTTGTGTTTTTCGGCTTTTCCCGGTTAGGGCTCACCACAGCGGAACTCCAGTCTGCTAATGATTGGTAGTTGATTTTTACATACCGGGTTACCAGCCCTGATGCACAACCTTCAATGAAGGCACGCCCCATTCATGTATGCTTCCACACAGAAGACGCTCTAGCTGAGAATCAAACGGAACAATGTCTTGCTATGAGGTGACAACGCTACCGCAGCACCACCACCGCAGTCATCTAATTTACATGTGGCCAGCCAGTTTCATTTACAGATTTACTGTTAGTATTCAGAAGCAGCTGCAGTAGACCTGGTATGCTTTAAAAGTTCAATTAGGTCCTCTCAGTCTGGATATTAACTGGGTATGTCAGTGCTGTTGTTTGTAGATTGTTTTGAACAGGAACAGAGGAGAATGGCATTGACACAAGAAAATCTTTGTGCCTGGCCTGAAGACTTGATTTGTTGCTGTTGCTGAAAAACTTGTCTTGAGGAAGAAAGAAGACTGGAAGAATGTTTCTTGGCAGACTGGTAGTCCTTTGGTGGAGTTTATCATGTGTTAGAGTGGCACTGAGGATTTTCCAAGGAAACGTGCACAGAGAGTGGAGAAAAGGAGTTCATAATTGTTCCCAGGAGGTTTGAGGTTTGTTGTGTGACAGGGACTGGATTTTATTTTAAATTTCCTTCTCTTCCTGCAGACACAGATAAGTAAACAGTTACTTCTTACTTGCTTGCTAGCTGGCTATATGGTACAGGAGCACCACTGCAAGCGATGATGCATATACAGCAAAACAGAAGACAGAAGTTTCAAAAAAAAAATTAAACATTTCGTTTACTAAGTCTGAGGCCAAATTAATCTATGCCTCATATTTTTGGTTTGTTCCTCAATAAAAGTTTTGGTATCCTGGCAGCAAATCAATGAGTGTTGAAGTAGTTGAGCATGTGTGGGTGTGTCCATTAATGTGCTTATTTAAATATGCATATCTTGTGTTAATATGTTGTCCCTGATTGTTCCCAGTTTTAAGGTCCTGTGTCCCTGATTCCCTCATTTGGAGGTTCATAGGTTCATAGGTTCATAGGTAGGTACTAGGCTATTGGCCCTAGGGCCTATATAAGGCTAGCCAAAGGTACTCTGGCTTTCGCCACCCAAGAAAATTATTTTCCTGTGCCACTGTCGAGCAGAGCCACAGAAGTGATCCCCAGGGTGAATTTCCTATCTCCCATCCAATCATCAAGATATTTCTTGAAGAGCGCTAATGAGGAGCTTTGTTTGATATAGATAGTTTGTTCCAGAGTATGGGAAGTCTCTGGGACAGGAATCTATCCCTCCAGCATATTCTGTTTATTGTGGTGACAAGGTTTAGGTCCCTAGACTGTGTAGCTCGTAGGGATTGGGATTTCTTTAAGTGGAGTATGTCTAAAAGCTCTGGGTTTGACATAGCTTTGTGTGTTAGGCAGAGATCGCCTCTGAGTAGGCGATATGCAACGGAGTAAAGCTGCAGTTTTTTGAGACGGTCTGCATAGTGCATTTGTTTGAGGCTGGTAATCCTCTTTGTGAGGTATTTCTGAGGCCTTTCCAGTTGTTTTAGATGCCTTGTAGAGTACACATACCAAAATTGTACCCTATAATGAGTCTAATGAGTGATGAGTAGAGGGGAACAATGATCTCTTTTTTCCTGGATGAGAAACCTTTTGTGATGAGGTGTGCCACATAGAAGGATTTCCTGGCTACTGTGGCAATGTGATTATCAAAAGAGAGACTACTGTCCACCTGTGTCCCAAGGTCTCTTATCACACTTTCAGTGTTAAGTAGACTACCGCCTATGTGGTAGTTCATGGGTACTGAGTTTTTACCAAAAGGGATGACAATGCACTTTTTAGCATTGAGCTTGAGACCATGGCTTTGACACCAGGCATCTGTCTCAGCGAGGCCCTTTTGTAGGATGTCCACATCTTTTGGAGTTTTGATTATGGCTCCTAATTTGCAGTCATCTGCAAACTTCGTTAGCCAAAGACCATCTGTGTTGGCCTGTACTTCAGAGAAGTAGATACCAAACAGGAGAGGACCCAGGACTGAACCCTGTGGTACTCTACTTGTCACTGGTCTGAAGTTGGATTTGGAGTCTGCTGCTTTCACAGTGTGGGTTCTGTCAGTGAGCCAGTTGGCAACCCATCTTTTGATATAGGGATTTATACCTAGTTTAGTGAGTTTATCTATAATTCCAGAGTGGGGGATGGTGTCGAAAGCCTTGGCGAGATCTAGATAGGCTGTGTGAACCACCTTACCCTCATCTATGGCTTTGGTGACTGCTTCAAAGAAGTCTATCAGGTTTAGGAGACATGATCTGCCTTTTACAAACCCGAACTGGCTGGGGTCCTGTGTTTGGAGATTACCAATGTCATTGTTTATAAGTTCCATGATGATACGTCCATAGCCTTGCAGACGAGGCTTGTTAGGCTAATGGGGCGGTAGTTTCCGGGGTCTGTGGTGGCTCCCCCTTTGTGGAGTGGGATAACTATCACTGTGCGCCATTCAGTGGGCACATAGCCTGAGGTGAGGCTATGACTGAACATGGTACTTAGGTGGGGTGCCAGTTCATTCTGTAGTTCATGTAGAACACAGCCTGGGATGTTGTCAGGTCCCATGGATGCTGTGTTCTTGGCTTTGGATAGTGTGTTTCTTACCTCTGCAGCCGTGATTACAGGAACTTTGCATTCTTCTGGTATAGAGATGGGCCCTTTAGGGGATGACTATCTGCCGGGATGTTGGCAATATCAGTTGGTTCTGTATATTTAGTGCCATTGTGCTGTACCTCAGAGCAGATCTGAGTGTTGCCATTGAGATTCTTGACATAGCTGTAGAATGCTTTGTGGTTGTCTTTAGAGTCAGTGGCGATTTTCTTTCCATAACAAGCTTTGGAGGATTTTATGAGGGATCTCAGCTACTTACTGAGGCTGACCAGGGAGTTTCTCCAATCATGGGATTTTACTCTTTTTTTGCAACAGTTTCTTTCTTCTGTTGTAGAGTTTGTTTATGGCAGGGGACCACGAGAGGTAGATACCTACTTAACTGAATAAACTACTTTAAACTTCAATGAGGCATCTTCATTCCTCCAGCAGGGAGGGTATCAGAGAGAGAGAGAGTGAGAAAGTCTCCTAGATCTGCTAGCTAAAGTGATTTTATGGGATATCAGACGTCACTCGAGTCCTCTGGATTACCTCTGTTTTCTTTAAAAACTGCCTTATTCCAATTTTATACAATATAATTTAAAGTCATAACATGTAATTGCCTCAAACTACCTGAAATGCATTTCACACTTTCTTTACAATAAACATTAATGTATCTGCACAAGAAGACAGCAGAATTTCACATGACATTATGGACAGATTTTAAGTAAGGTAATTGATGCATTCCTTAGCTCTGTGAGTGTTCCCTTCTTTTGTATACACATTTCATTTATTCCTTTTCCCTTGCTTATTCTCATTTATGTATATAATTAAAGAAAAAACATCAAGAAGCTGAACATCTTGAATTTCTGTGTAGTTATAGTGCCTCAATATCTCTAGCTGTCAAGTGTTATTTTGCAATTTGTTATAGCCAAAATGCCATGGATGGGTATTGCCATAATAGTGGTTTTATTCTTTTGTCTAATTTTCTAACTTTCAAAATTCACTTCCTTTTCCTGCACTATGAAATAATCTAGGTACAGTAAATCAGATTTTTATATTCATGTATGACATTGCTGAGGGTTACTGGTTTCTTAGATTGTCTCTGCAAAGAGTGTCACTGCTTATATTTTATAATGATAATTTGTGATAACTGTAAGCTGCTAAAAACCTGTCATCATACATTTAAATCTGATTTCTAATGGGGCCCTAGGCAAGTTAACAGATTGGGCCCCCCCCTCCCCCAGAGCAGCCATTCCTGCAGCAGCCCCCCTCGCAGCATCCCACTCCCCAGCCATTCCAGTGTTCCATTACTTGGCTATTTTTCCCAAGTTACCATAAACACTATTCAGACCTATCAGTGTGCATACTGTTTTGTTTACTTCTACAATGATTACAGATATTGAAATAAAATAGCGTAAACACTGATAGCCATTTGCTAAACAAAATACAGTCTCAGAATGAAAACAGACTTAGCATGAGCAGTAAACTTCTTTGCCATTGAAACTCACATTCATTGAAATGGCATGAAACCTACATTGACATAAATGGATCTGGCCAGTGTAGAATTAAATTTACCTTTGGGCTGTTTTCAAATCATAGGCTACTTGCGCACATTTTTAGGGCCATGCATACATGTGTGTGTTCTTTGATTCACCTTCCTGATTGTATTAAATTATATTCCAGCATCACGTTAGAATGTTTTAAATTTGTAGTTTTGAACATTTTTCCATTAAGCAATGAAACAAAATGTATGACCCAATAATGACAAAACTGCCCATTTCAGAACATTTTAACCATAAAAGGGCAATCAAACTTTTGTCATTACAATCCACAAGTAGTCAGTAAGGGGTATGCTTTAGGACCTCAAAAGTTTAATAGCTCGAATGCATATTGATCGAACCATATGCATCAAACTATTAAACAATCGAAGTCCAAAAAAAAAAAAAAAATACACAAAAAAAAAAATTAAACTAGTGTAGGTAGGGGGCAAGTCCCCCTGCACCCCCCACACCCTCTGCTACTTAAATATGCCAACTCAGAGATCGCACTACATTGAAGTAAATGGAAATCTCCACCTATGGAGATTTCCGTTTACATTTTTGATGTTTTGTGCTTTTGGTGTACTCGTGTCGAGAATGTCGTATTCGATATTCTCAGACTTCGAGCACATAAAGTAGACCCATCAGTAAGCACAATCTCTGCAGAAGTAAAGTCATTTGAATAATTCCACATCAAAGATGTCTATAACTAAGGAAGAGGTTGCTACTGGCAAATAACTTTACATTTCTGTGTTTCATCTACAAATTCAGTACCTGCTGCCCTTGAAGAATTAATTGCCTATGTCAAATTAAAAAAAAAGTAAGCTGGTAATATTGCAATAGGGAATGACTGACAAACCAACAATTTCATAGTTACTAGGCATCTCAGAAAAGGAGGACACATTCAGGAGTGCAGAACCCCTATCCCCCCATAAAATGCACCAAATAATCTACAATCAAAAGGACACTGCAATACCAGCACTCTATATACATGGTGTGGGAGTAGAATCCACAGCTTCTTGAACCAAAGACACAAATGGTACTAACACTGCTTTCAAATTCTACAGCACAAACAGTGACTGCCATTTGTTAAACAAAACCATTAGTTGCACATTGAAAACTGGCTTGATGAGCATGAGCAACAGTAAACTTCTCTTCTCTTGAAACTCAATTCCATGAAAATGCAATGAAACTCATAATCCCTTGAAAGTGCACTGAAACTCATAATTACCTGAAAATGTACTGAAACTCAAACTCACAATTCCGTCAACTGTCTGGTAATTGGTATAGAGGAATCAAGCTCTTGTCTCCACTGAAGCTCCCAATTCCTTCAACAGTCTGGTAGTTGCTATAGAGGTTTCAGGCTCTTGCCTCCAGAGATGTTCACAATTTTTTTGGAAGTCTGTTAGTTGATGTAGGGGATTCAGTATCTTGTCTCCTGTAACCAAGTTACAGGGTCAAGCCTGATCAATTTAACAGACTAACCCCCCCCCCCCCACTAGAGCATTACATACCACATCTCCATACCTCTCAACCTCTTAGCACAAGAAATCTGGGCACAGCTAAAATAAGAGGGGAGGCCCCAAGATAGGGGCAGATTATAAATATTGTTCCTATAGATTTAGAAAGTTGCTAGAATAATAGCATTTGTCTTAGCATGTATTTTCTGAAGGAAATGAAGTCTGAAGCTCAAATATATGACATTATTTAGTTATTTCAATAATCAGTGATTTGCCAGAAACCCCACTTTTTATGAGGAACAGGCCAAAAATATGAGGCAAAAATCTGGACATTCTTCAAAAATCTGGAGAGTTAAAAGGTATACATACCTCTCAGCCTGCTGGTGCAAGAAATCTGGACAAAGCCTAAAATAATGGGGATGCAATGGTCCAAAATTAGGGATATATTTAAATACTGTTCTTTTTAAATTAGAAAGTTGGTAGAATAATAGGATTTGTGTTAGCATGCATTTTCTGAAGGACATAAAGTGTGAAACTCATATATATGTGTTTATTTAATGACGTCAATCTTTTGTGATTTTCCAGAAAATGACAAATTTTATGAGAAACAGACCAAAATTCTGATGCTAAATCTGGGCAGTTCAGAGGTATGTTAAACACACACAGACCTACCATCTGTCTGCTCACACACACACACACACACACACACACACACACACACACACACACACACACACACACACACACACACACACACACACACACACACACACACACACACACACACACACACACACACACACACATACACAAATACACACACCTACTCTCTCACACAGCAATACACCAACACACCTTCTCTCTCATACAGCAATACACTCACACAATCTCTCATACAAACAGAATGCCTAGTTTAAATTACATACACACACACACACACACACATATATATATATATATATATATATATATATATATATATATATATATATATATATATATATATGCATACATGCATACATGCACTTACTGTCTCATACAGAAACATTGGAACCACTAGTTTAAATTGTATACACACACATGCACACATGCACTTACCTTCTCTATAAATGGAATGGCTAGTTTAAATTCCACATGCAAGTGCAGAATGGATTTACACATACTTCCCAACCATACCAAATTACTCAGTTTTTACTGAGTTTTGGGGCCCAAATAATGGGGTACCACTGTTCCCGAGTGGCACTCCTTAATTTCCAAATTCCTGGAGCTATTATTTTTAAATTTTATTTCCTGATTTTTTGAGCTGATGTCATCACATGCACAATGACGTCAGCTCCATGAAATGGCCTGCCAGCCTGTCGGAATTGAGCTGAAGCTCAATGTGCATTTCCGGCTGCTCAAATCCTTAACCGCAATGTCATTTTCATGTGGTTTTTTTTGTGCTAAAAGATTGAGAGCTATGGTGAGAAGTGAGAATTGAATTCTGCACTGCCTTACCCTCATCCACAGCCTTGGTGACTGCCTCGAAGAAGTCAACAGGTTCAGCAGGCAGGCAATCCCCTTGACAAAACCAAACTGTGTTGGGTAAAGAGTTTGGAAATTGCCTATATCTTTGTTAAGCAGGTCCGTGATGCACGCCATAGTTTTGCATACCAGACTCGTCAGGCTAATGGAGTTCCCAGGGTCTGTAGTCACTCCCCCTTTATGGAGCGGGATGACTGTAGCATTGCGCCATTCATTAGGGACATAGCCTGAGGTAAGGCTGTGATTGAACAGGGCACACAGATGTGGTGCCAGTTCATTTTGTAGCTCATGTAGGATGCAGCCAGGGATATTAGGTCCCATGGAAGCTGTATTCTTGGCTTTGGACAAGGCAGCTTTTACTTGTGCTGCAGAAATGGTGGGTACCAGGCTTTCTTCTGGTATTGTGATAGGGCCCTGGAGGGGAGAGGGGTAAAGTTGGCACTGAATCTGTTGGCCGTATAAATATTAAATATCTGTCTATGCATATATATGAGTATAAGGAGATGAGGCACATGGCAAAGAGAGAGGTGGCGAAAGCTAAGGATAGGGCATATGAAGAGTTGTACGAGAGATTGGACACTAAAGAGGGAGAAAAGGACCTGTACCGATTAGCAAGACAGAGGGACAGAGCTGGGAAAGATGTGCAGCATGTAAGGGTGATAAAGGATAGTGAGGGAAAGGTACTCACAAGAGAGGAGAGTGTGTTGAGTAGATGTAAAGAGTATTTTGAGAGGCTGATGAATGAAGAGAATGAGAGAGAGAGAAGGTTGGATGATGTGGGGATAGTGAATCAGGAAGTGAAACAGATTAGCAAGGAGGAAGTAAGGGCAGCTATGAAGAGGATGAAGAATGGAAAGGCTGTTGGCCCAGATGACATACCAATGGAAGCATGGAGGTGCTTAGGAGAAATGGCAGTGGAATTTCTAACTAGATTGTTTAATGAAATTTTGGAAAGTCAGAGGATGCCTGAGGAGTGGAGAAAAAGTGTTTTGGTACCTATCTTTAAGAATAAGGGTGATGTGCAGAGCTGCAGTAACTACAGAGGGATAAAACTGATTAGTCACAGCTTGAAGTTATGGGAAAGAGTAGTGGAAGCAAGGTTAAGAAGGGTGGTGATGATTAGTGATCAGCAGTATGGTTTCATGCCAGGAAAGAGCACTACAGATGCAATGTTTGCTCTGAGAGTGTTGTTGGAGAAATACAGAGAAGGTCAGAAGGAGTTGCATTGTGTCTTTGTAGACTTGGAGAAAGCATATGACAGGGTGCCTAGAGAAGAGTTGTGGTATTGTATGAGGAAGTCGGGAGTGGCAGAGAAGTACGTAAGAGTGGTACAGGATATGTACGAGGGTAGTGTGACAGTGGTGAGGACTGCAGTGGGAGTGACAGATCCGTTTAAGGTGGAGGTGGGATTACATCAAGGATCAGCTCTGAGTCCTTTCTTATTTGCAGTGGTGATGAACAGGTTGACAGATGAGATCAGACAGGAGGCCCCATGGACTATGATGTTTGCAGATGACATTGTGATCTGTAGTGAGAGTAGGAATCAGGTTGAGGAGACTCTGGAGAGGTGGAGATATGCTCTAGAGAGCAGAGGAATGAGGGTCAGCAGGGCTAAGACAGAATATATGTGTGTAAATGAGAGGGAGGGTAGAGGAATGGTGAGGATGCAGGGAGTAGAGTTGGTAAAGGTGGACGAGTTTAAGTACTTGGGATCAACAGTTCAGAGTAATGGTGAATGTGGAAGAGAGGTGAAGAAGAGAGTACAGGCAGGGTGGAATGGGTGGAGAAGAGTGTCAGGAGTGATTTGTGACAGACGGGTATCAGTAAGAGTGAAAGGGAAGGTCTACAAAGTATAGTGAGACCAGCTATGTTATATGGGTTGGAGACAGTGGCATTGACAAAAAGGCAGGAGTCAGAACTGGATGTGGCAGAGTTAAAGATGTTAAGATTTGCAATCGGTGTGACTAGGATGGATAGGATTAGGAATCAGTATATTAGAGGGTCAGCTCATGTTGGACAGTTTGGAGACAAAGCAAGAGAGACAAGATTGCGTTGATTTGGACATGTGCTGAGGAGGGATGATGGGTATATTGGGAAAAAGATGCTAAGGATGGAGCTGCCAGGTAAGAGGAATAGAGGAAGGCCTAAGATAAGGTTTATGGACGTGGTGAGAGAGGACATGCAGGCGGTTGGTGTGACAGAGCAAGATGCAGAGGATAGGAAGAAATGGAAAGAGATGATCCGCTGTGGCGACCCCTAACGGGAAAAGCCGAAAGAGAATGATGATATATATATATATATATATATATATATATATATATATATATATATATATAGGCACACACACACACACACACACACACACACACACACACACACACACACACACACACACACACATATATAATATATATGTGTGTGTGTGTGTGTGTGTGTGTGTGTGTGTGTATATATGTATATATATATATATATATATATATACGCACACACATACACATAAATATATATAAATATATAAATATATATATATATATATATGTGTGTATATATATATATATATATATATATATATATATATATATATATATATATATATATATATATATATATATATATATATAGATATAGATATATATATATATATATATATATATATATATATATATATATATATTTTTTTTTTTAATGTTTAAGCCTCCTAGCCAGAGTGGGCCGCTAGGCAACTGCCTATGTCACCTAGTGCTGGATTTAGCTCTGTTTGTAGTTGATTAATAATTCCTTGCATTTTGTTTCTTGAGAATGCAGGTAAAGCTATACCAGTAAAGAAATGCTGAGAATCAGCATAATGTGGCTACCTGATTCCTCGCTTCTTTAATTTTCATTAGTGTCTGCAAATTGATAAAGTCACTGTGATGGTAATGATTACAGGATGTAAAGATGAAACGATGCAGAGTAACTGCAAAAAGAAGACCCCCTCCCCCCAAATTGTCAATGCAACATGAGTAACTGGTGGTTGCAGGCATGATGTATATTGGTCAAATTGATGTGCATGATAGTTTTACAGAAAATGTTACCATTGGACCATATGTATTGAGAGGTGGCAAGAGGACTTTGCTACAAATAATCTACCTAAACATGAATGTGATCTACCTAAACATAAATGTAATCTACCTAAACATAAATGTAATCTACCTTAACACAAAGGTGATTTCCCTAAACACAAACATGATCTATCCTAAACATAAACATGAGCTACCTAAACATAAATATGATCTATCCTAAACATAAACATGATCTACCTAAACACAGATATGATCTATCCTAAACATAAACATGATCTACCTAAACTTAAGTGTGATTTCCCTAAACAAAAATATGATCTATCGTAAACATAAACATGATCTACCTAAACATAAAAGTGATTTCCCTAAACACAAACGTGAGTTCCTTAAACACAAATATGATCTATCCTAAACATAAACATGATCTACCTAAACAGAAAGATGATTTCCCTAAACACAAATGTGATTTCCCTAAACACAAATATGATCTATCCTAAACATAAACATGATCTGCCTAAACACAAATGTGATTTCCCTAAACAGAAACGTGATTTCCCTAAACACAAATATGATTTATCATAAACATAAACATGATCTACCTAAACATAAACATGATTGTATGCCTTTTTAGTGATATGGGAGCAATAGTATACAGCCTTCTGCATAGTCTGACCTCTCTAGACTGTCTGCTGACAAAAGGTTAGACGAGGTAGTATGAGTGATGTAAAATCACCTGTCACCAAAGCCTTTGTTAATTGTAGAATGACTCTGGTTCCACACCAACATCAAATGAAGGAGAGATGGTATGTGGCAGAAATGAAAAAGTTATCCTAACATTGTCAGTTTGGTAGTGGCTTAAATAGTGCTCATAGTGATCATTTGTTGTGTGGAGTTCTACAAGTAGGAATTCAAAAGAGATTAACTGAGACAGATCTCACATTTAAATGAGCCGTTTTGATTGAGATTTTGATGAAAACTGCAGTTAAATACATGCTAGAGTTACATGATGGAGTTAAAACTGGTGTTATAAACAAATGGTAAAAGTAAGGAGTCCAAATTAGAAAGTGTGTTAAATTTGTAGACACAGGTCCCATCTATCTTCTCAATGTAAATTCAAAATGAAGAGTACAGACAATGCCATATATTCTGAGAGTTTGTTATGGTGGTAAGCCAAAATATAAAATGTTTCAAAGTGAAAAGAAAAATGTGTGTAATGTTGTATAAGTTTCCAACAATAATAGTGAAGATATACTGGCCAGTCCAAGCTTATTAAGTATAAATATGATGAACAAGCAAGTACTCTGGCTCACACCAAAGATAAATATCCATGCAGTCACAATAAAGTTGGATCCAGGATCAGCTGTTTCAGTAATGTCTCAGAATGGCTGTGAATCATTCTTCAGTAATGAAAAGTTGAACTCTTGTCCACCTTTTTCAAAATATACACTGGTGATGTTATGCCTCTTGGAGTATTGCCTGTGACAGTAGAGCGTACCAGTCAAAGATAGATGTTAGACCTGTATGTTATACCAAGTGGGGGTGCACTTTTACAGGCATGTAAGTGGTTAAAAAAGCTAAGACTTGACTGGAAAGAGATAAAGAACCTTCAAACATGTCTGTGTGTATCCCAGACTGAGGAAAACTAGAGTTAATATTGAGGAATGCAACTCCTGTTTTTAAAGGTGGTTCTGGTACCCTGAGTAAAATTGTACTTGCAGAAAATTTGTCTCCATAGTTTTGCAAGGCATGTCCAGTATCTTATGTGATCATTCATTGTTTGCAAAGGAGTTGGACTGAGTGGAAGCAGATGGAATACTCTTAGGAGTAGAGTGGACTTCATGGATGACCCCAGACATCCCTGTAGTGAAGAAAACTGGAAAGGTCAAAACATGCGGGGGCTTCAGTGTCACAATAATTCAGTGCTGCAAGCTGAACAGTTTGTTTTGCAAAAGACTGAGAGCATTTTTGCTCTGCTACATGGGCAACTATTTTCAAATGTGGACTTAGCTGATGCATCTCCAGATGAAGATGGAAAAAGATTCCAAGGTATTCTTTATAATCGAGATAATCAACGGCCACTACTATATCAACAGATTGCTGTTTGGGGTAGGTTTTGTTGCAGCTACCTGGCCACAGGAAATGGATCAGGTCCTTCCAGGATTGCTCAAAATTCAGTGTTATCTTGATGCAAGCAGAGTTATAGCTAGTCTATCTGACAGCCCCCCTCGATTTTGAGAGGAGCAAAAAAAAAAAAACAACAAAAAGCTCTCCAGGTCTGAAACTGTGGCAATCTGCTTGCTACAAATGTAACAGTTTGTTTCAGCACTAACAAACTAACAATCTTGGGAAACGTCTTGCTGTTGTTGCTATTGTAATTGCTTAGATGATATTAAAGGGTTTTGCATTACCTTAAACAACTGAACAGTGATTAGCATGCCCACTTGGTTGAATAAACAAGTTAAATAACTAAGTTTATCCTTGTCCACATATTCACATCTAGTCTCAAATGATTTCACTTAGACTCAGAAAATTATATTCTCTAAATGACATTGCTGATACAGTTCAAAATAACAGAGAAAGTTTGTTATTTTAAGGTCTTCCAAATGATCTACACCTGACCTGCCTAGCAAGTGAAGAATTTGGACTTTCAGTGTCACCTTCTTCCATTGATGTGTCATGCTGTCCTATACTAACGACTATTCCAAGTTCAGTGTTAAGTCAGGAGTTAAACCTATGTAACAAACTGGCCATGTTAAGTTTGTCACAGTAACTGCTCCCCATGACTGTTTTTGCCCAAACCACTGCCTCTCATGGTCTTCTTTGGTCGTCCTACTAATCAGGCTTCTTTACCACCCTCTTAACTTGTTGCTTAAAGTGATTAGTTGCTAATCTTACTTTTAGAGTTGTTTTATTGTTGTAATGCCTCATTATATGGTTTTACCATAATCATTTCATGGTTTGTGATCATTTTTCCTTCTTTTCTGTTATTCTTTATTCTGTGATTCTCAGCCTCTATAAACTTCTCTTTTCTTTTGTCCTTGGGCCTTTGAGCTAATGTAAGGGATTCCACTAACGTTGTCAGTGCAGTACATAAAAATAACTCTGAGGACTGGAGTGTCTTTTTCTAGTGATAGGAGTGATGTCCATGTTGTTGGTTTAACTTCTCACATTGAAGTTCTAAATTTGTACAAGGATGATCCTTATTAGAGTTATCTAGTAAGTTCAGATGACAGTGATAATGATGCGGATGAGGCTGATTGGCCTCCCCCATAACACTGTGAAAGGAGTTTGGCAAATCAGGAATAGTTTGGGTTCTGCTATGATATAATGAATTTCTTTTGCTGATGATTACTAAATGAAATGTATGTGTGTATGTATGTATGTATATATATATATATATATATATATATATATATATATATATATATATATATATATAATGTGTGTGTGTGTGTGTGTGTGTATGGAGAGAGAGAGATAACTGTCTAGATTTTGTCTCATATTTTTAGTCTGTTCTTCTTAAAATCTGTTGTTTTCTGGCAAATCACTGAAGATTGGAATCCCTAAATATGACATAAATTTGAGTTTCAGACTTTATATCCTTCAGAAAATGCATGCTGACATAAATTCTGTTATTCCAGCAACCTTCTAAGTTTGTAAGAGCAATAGTTAAAATCTGTCCCTATTTTTGAATCTCTTTCCCCCCATTATTTTGAGCTGTGTCCAGATTTCTTGCGTTAAGAGGTTGAGATGTATGATACACACACACGCGCACACACACAACCCCCTCCCCCACAACACACAGAGTTGCTCTTGGGCAATGGATTGAAATTTGATACATTATTTAAATTCTGCTATATGTAATGTGAACTTTTTTATTATCTCTAAAGAAAATGTACAGAATTGTAAGACAGGTACTGTATGTAGTGCAGTATTATGAGAGAACAAAGGCTTATTATTCCTGAAACTATTTGGAGGTGTGACAGAGGGTGGAATGATGATAGTGTTGGAAGTGATAGATGGTGATATGCACATGGGAGTCATGTTTGATTTATGCAGCAATATTGTACTAAAGTTTCATGTTCGTGTGTGTGTGTGTGTGTGTGTGTGTGTGTGTGTGTGTGTGTGTGTGTGTGTGTGCGCGCGCGTGTGTGTGAAAATCCAGTCAGAGACATTATGCAATATTCTGGATACTTAAAACGTATGCACAGCACAACTAACATCATATCTTGGCTTAGACACCTGAAAAGAATACATAAATGAGAAACTATTTCCACATATACTGTTCATGTAATTTTAAAACCAAATGGCAACAAGCACTACAGTAGTATAACTAGGATGGAGCAAAACAGGCAACTGCCCCAGGAGCAAAGTTTTGAGGGAGTTTGATCAGCTGATAACAATCTTTTAAAATCCAGTATTGCGTTTGAAGTCAAACTTTAGCACTGTATCACTCTGTCTGTGGTCTAAACTGTAGTTACTACTTGCTACATTGCAGCAAGCAGTTTGCTAAATTTTTTGTTTTGCTGTTTACCTGAAGAGCTGGGGGGGGGGGGTTGGGCACCTGTACATGATATTGGCACAAGGTGCTGGTTGTAGGGTTGCCACCTTTTCAAATGCCCAAAGTGGGACATTTTTGGTACAAACATCAGATTTTGCAGGGCGAAAAATACCCACGGCCAGTACCAAGGACAGAACTTCACTTTTTTGCCTAAATAAAAGCTTATTCTTGTAGCATTTTAGTTGCTTATTCTGTTTCTTATAACATTTAGGTGTTTCAGATACAGAATATCTGTTTTATGCAACTATTACATAAAATAAAGGAAATAATTTTGTCCTTAAATCTCAGGACATTTGCCATTTTTTCAATTTGTTTGCAGGACACAACTGCCCAAAGAGGGACTGTCCCTCACAAAGTGGGACAGGTGGTAACCCTAGCTGGTTGAGCCAGCTATGCTTCTGAAGCATGTGGCTAGCAGCAGTATAATCCATAAATACAACCTATTTTACCTTAGCACAAACTTAATGGCAACTGCTAGACATGTAGTGCCATTTAAAATAATAATATACCCAGTACAATTCTGATGAGATTACAAACTTTTATGTGAGTACATCTACACTATTTTTTATCCTGTCACAGTTGAAGTCCAAGAAAAAAATAACAGCAAGTCTCTGACAAAAGCCTGCCATCCTCCAGTGTTTCCAGCTCTACTCTAGAACTGTTTACCTAACATGACATCATGCTGGGGGCGGAGTTTCACAGAAACAAGTTACAGCATGCTAACATAATGTCTGGCTTGATGATTTCAATTTAATTGTTTTCATTTCCAAATGGTATCTGCTAAATTTCCCATAGTGCTTGTCTCATATCTATAAATGAGGAAAATACATTGCACAGTCTCTATAGCTCTGTTTGGAATATGTAAGGAATCAATTGGTGATTTCTATGACAACTTCAACAACTCAGGGCATGCTCAATAAGACACAATGGTACAGTTTCTGTCAGAATGTAAATATGATATCACATATTAAGTTATTCAGTGCTGATAAGGCATTTTTGTTTGACATATTACTTTCTTGTTGTTTCTTTTTTTATCATTGTTTCGTTTCTAAGTGTATATGTACCTTTAATATTACAAATTAGATTACATGTGGGTTGTTCACATCTCACCAAATAGAGTTACAGTATCACTTTTTTACCTGCAATGGATTAAAAAACTTTTTTTAAAACCTTATATGGTCTTGATTTATTCTGATTTTGACATGCAGCTGGAACAAAAATATAAACACTTCTATAAAAACAGCTGTTATATTCTGCATTCTAAACTGTGCTGTTTCCCTCAAAGTCCTCACAATTAACTCTGCCTGATGTGAACATTCTCTGAAACACTAGATAACTGGCCTTTTCAGTTTCATTGACTCAAGCTTTATCGGCTATGTATTACTAAATTTGCATGGACTCATCTTCGTCATTGTTTCACTCTGTAGTAGGTTTCTTTAAGGCAGACACAGTTGATCAATGAAGTATGAAGGATGTAGAAACACAGCTGGTGGGAGGTGGGGCGAGTATAATCGCCATCTTTTTCCAGTTAACTGCTGGTGTCCTTTCACTGTTTCCTGCTTGTTTAATATGCACATTCAAAGCCTCAGTGGTAAATGCATGCTCTGGGCAGGTACTCATAGTGTATGTCTCTATTACATCAGTACCCTTCTTATAAAGTGGAACGTTTAGTGCCCCTATCATTTTTTAATATTGGAAAGGGTCCCATTCAGCAAGCAGGAGCAAATCTCACAAACCACAAGGAATTCTCTGCAAATTCCAGTGACGAAAGAAAATACATCCATGAAGAGTGATTCACGAGATTTGTAATCTAGATGAGAAGTACACATTTTTCCAATTTTCTTTAAGGCAAAATCTAATGACTGAGTGGTCAACTGATGGATTTCCTAAAATATTAAACCGAGAAAATAATTTCAATTTTGCGTATGAAGTATGATCTTTATTTTTATTTGCTCTTAGCTTCTCCTAAATGTCCCTGACATTTTTATGGAACATTTATATCCCTTGATAATGTTCATTTCAGCAAGAAAGCTCATTATGTTTTCGATTGCCTTTTGTTTTTGTGATGCTTACATAATGTGCCTAGGGATTCTTCAAAATATTCCACGTGCTACTGTTTACATTTTAGTTTGCTAGATATCATAAGACTAACTGGCTGAGTTGCTCTGTAAGTAAAATCATTGTCATTTATTGTACTAATGAACTGGGACAGTTCATACTGTTTTCTGTACTTACACGTATAACAGCAGACAAACAAACATACTGTCATCAAAGCATACCCACCTTCTTCACCAAACATGCACACCAAGAATAAAGTCTCCTGTCTTATTTTCCCTTACCAGATAATTGTGTAGTGGTTTCTAAATGCACTAGCAACTGTTGTCAACAAGGACAATTACAAAGCAGCAATGTGTTACCTTCTCACTGTAATATAAAATACATCCCTGACAATTGGGAAGTAGACCTAATGAATAATGTAGAAGGCTGATTGTTCAGCCTTAGAAATTCATTCTGTGTTCTCTATAGGAATCCTTAGATAATTTTGAGAAGAAATTTCTAAGTTTTGATACCTTTCTTTTTAAAGAAAAGCAAGTAGTTGTGTATTCATGTGGTTTAATCAGTAAAGTAGACTGCTGCTTCTGGACCTATGAGAACTTCGCTTGCCTAAACTTTGATTATGTTATGCCTTTAAAAATCTTTCTCTTGCTGTGCAGTGACACCAGTGTATACTTATTTATAGCATCTATATGTCAGGTTTTTGTTTTGGCCATGGCAAATTTCTGAACTGTAGTAATTTTTTTCTGCTTACAAGTCTTTACAAACTACACCAATCATCTGGAAGAACAGACAACTCTTTAATTATCTGTCTGCCTGTCTAATGATGTACTGTTATTATCCTGAAACATTGTCATGTCAAGATGTTGTTTGTCCTGTTGATTACAAGAGAACAGATATAAAATACAATATAGATTCAGTCAGGCAACCCCCCCCCCCCCAAACTGAAACATTAACCACTTAAAGTGTTATGCTATACAAACAGAAGAGGATTGTCAACTGACCAGAAATAAAGATTTAAATTGTAATAAGGTATACTAGCTTGAAAGACATGGGTATATCCAGCATATGTTTTAAATCATAATCTTTGTCAGGCAGCAAAGACTTCTATAGACAGAGACACAGAAAGTCATATAAACTAAGCCAGCACACATTTTAAATTTCAGTCTTTTGCCAGGAAGCAGGGTTTGACTACAAGTAGCTAGCTAATGCATTCATTTTATTGTGCCATCCATCATGGTTTAAAATTAAAATACTACACTGAGGCAAGAGAGGTAAGGTGTTGAAATTCCCTAAGGCAGGAACTAGAGGAGGGAGGGCATGGGAGGCGAGAATAACTAGCACTATGACGCCGCTGTTACAAGGACCCTAGTGTAAGGAGGTTCTGATATGCATTAGTACTGCTTCCCCTCAAAGATGGTATGTATTACTTCTTTTGTGAGAAAATGTCTTAGGATAAGACAATGTCATATGTGCTATGAATAAAAAAATCAAAATACAAAACTGTCTGCAGTTTATTAATGTCCTTTAAAATGTCACATATTAATCACTTCAGATTCCAATGTCTTCTTTAGATTCAGAATTTCTTCCCTTGCTCTCCCTTTGAGGGTAAGTGAGTTACAAATGGTTTGATTCCTGCTTTCCTTAACAAGGAAAAGAAATAGGCTTCAGATACATTACTGCAGAAAACCAAAGTACATCAGTGGACAATGAGCTTATATAATTAAATTATCTCCATGATCAGGGGTGATGTTTTATGCACATGCATACACATGTGGAGAGGGAACTGCAGTGGTGGTGCTGCGGTAGCGTTGTCGCCTCACAGTAAGACGTTGTTCTGTTCGATTCTCAGCTAAAGCATCTTCTGTGTAGAGACATGCATGAATGGGCGTACCTTCGTTGAAGGTTGTGCGTCAGGGCTGGCAACTCAGCACGTAAAAATCTACTGCCAATCATTAGCGGACCAGAGTTCCGCTGTGGCGACCCCTAACCGGGAAAAGCCGAAAGACACAACAACATACACATGTGGAGAGGAACTCATCTTAATCTTCCATAAGGAAACTCTTCTTATCATTTCTGCTGGGCCATGCCATGATACTTTCTAAATTCTCTAGTTCTCATTAAATCTGGACAGCATTATGGCATTCAAGGTTGCCTGCAATCATCTCAAATATTCAGTCACAAAAAAAATTATACTTGTATTCAAATAATCATAAAGCTCACACTCATTAATTATGCAATCCCAATGAAGACATATATTTAAAATCAGATGCTACCTCATAATCAGTAATTATGTTTACTGTCTGCAGCTGCATCAGACGTGTATGCTCTTTATTAAAATGTGCAAGTACCCTTAACAGATAAAAGAAGGAGTCATGCCACCATGATTTGAACACGATGTAAAACTAACTTTTCTGGAAGTATTGCCATTACTCATGTAAGAATGCAAGATGATATGTATATATAAATTATAATCTGCTGCGTAAACTGTCATTTGTTAGTGTGCTGAAAAGAACAACAAAAGTGAGTGAATGTTTAAAGAGTGCAAATTGACAATCTTTTCATGTGCGGGATTGTGGTACAGTGGGAAATGGGAACTTGCCCTTTTACTTCTGTACTGCAGTTAAATTGTTATATATAAGTAGCAGAAGGTGCGGAAATATGGGGGGGAGGCTTGCATTGCAAAAATGTTTTAAGTTATTTTTCTTTTTTGATTTTTTTTTAAGTTGGGTTTGATTATTGCAGTTACAGACACATTTGTTTGAGTACTTTGTAGTCACTGTGTTTATTTTCAAGGATGTGTAGGAGAGTTTATATATATATATATATATATATATATATATATATATATATATATATATATATATGGTTTACTATCAATAAGTCGAAAGTTAAAATAAAATGTGTATGTATTAGCGAAGTGTTTTGCCGAACGTACACATTTCCGTATGTACCTACTGTCGAAAACAGCTGTTAATTGTCAAAAATGTCACTTGCGACATTTTCGACAATCAACAGCACTCTCACCCTTCCCTTAACTCCCTACCTAACTAGCCTAATCTCACATTTATGCAGGGGGCAAGATCCCCTGCACCCCCCTGTGGGGGGCTGTGCCCCCCACACCCCCCCAACTTAATATTCTAACTCCGCACTACAGTGAGGAAAGGGATGTATTTCCCTAACCGCACTGTACCGCGATCTTCTTACATGAGCGAACGTTATAATTGCGAATGCACAGTCCATTTGCAATAATAACGTTCGCTCACATAACCTGCCGAACTGTGAAGTATTCGAACATATGTTGTTCAAATACTTCATAGCAAATGCTGCTCTTGGAAATCTAACAAAATGGATTAGTATCTTATCTTTACAATGATGAGAGATGAAAGCTCTCCAGAAAGGAGGGCTCTAAAAATCAGGAAGAATATGGAATTAAACATATAACAGCAAGACACACATTACACTTTTTGAAGCAGACAGTGTTTTCCTGCAAAGATCAAGTCATTATGAAGTCAGCCTTGAAGATTGATTTTATGGCTTCTTACTACTCTGTCCTGTTAAAGCAAAACAGATATAGCTGTATCTATATATCTACCTATATGTATGTATATATATATATATATATATATATATATATATATATATATATATACATATATATATATATATGTGTGTGTGTGTGTGTTTATGTATTGTTTTCATTTGGACTACAGTTACACTACATACAGTTAGACCAGCATGTATTTGTGTGGATATATATATATATATATATATATATATATATATATATATATTTATATATATTTATATATATATATAGATGGATAGATAAGTATAACTGCATGTAACGTTGCTGTATTTCATGCACACCTTGTCAGCCTTTTCTAATATGCCACAGTGATCTTTCTGATAAACCTGTAATAAAAGGAGAGTGAGTAATAATTTCTGTCCTGTACACCTTTAATACTTCATATTTTCCAATATGCTGATGACATTATTGTGTATGTAGATTTTATGACAATCAAGAAGAGTGGCAGAACCTTGCAAATTATTTCTACTGAATGCAGAACTGAAGGAATGTTTCTGTCTTCAAAAGTTTTAGACAAAGCTTGAGATAGTTTCTTATACATCTCTTTAATACAGCGTTCAGTATATTCTAGTTCACTAATTTAAATATATACAAAGGCCAGGACCCATAGATATTTAGCATACTTTGCAGTGTAAATTGGTGCTGGTTGTAGTAGTGTGCAAGGTGTGCGCAAAAATAAGAGTCAGTTATGCAAAAGCTGAAATAGTCCTGCATGCAGCTCACGCTGTTGAGTGTATAGTGACATGGAAATAAGAATCTCCATGCAAATGAGCCACGTGGTATATGCAAATGACAACACCAAAACAGTGGAGTGATTCAGTAATGTAGCAAATGGGAGACCTGTTTGTGGCATATTGCCATTTTTTACACCAAGAGACATGGTGTCTGTGAGGGAAATGATTGGATTAGCAGCAACAAAAGCTCAGCAGCACATGCCATCATCCTTCTTTGAAGCCATCGCTCACAATGCTGCACTTTGTAGCCATCTGAACCAAACAAGGAGGCGCAGGAAGTGTAAGACATACCGCCAGTTCACTCAACAGCACATTATTGACTGTTCTCGTGTAGACAAGAAGACCATAAGTGAACCTATGAGCGAGAGCGGCAATCTAAATTTTGATTTTAATGTTTCTTAAATGTTCCTTGACTTGAGTTTTGTGGAGATGGCTTTTTTAGTCTCACCAAAAAAACTTATCCCACAGGGACTTGTAAAACAAATGCTGCATTATGTTATAGTACACAACTGTATATCACATAACTTAACCTTATTCTTAATAATCACAATAAAATCATCCGTAGCCTTGGACATATAACCATACTGCAACATCCACAAATATGTTCTGAAAAAAAAAATTATCAAATTGGCTCCCAAAGTCATTTCTTCAAAGCATTTAAAGTGACTGTGTGCTCACAACCTTTGGAAATATAAGACCATAATATTTTTTTAAGTAAAAAATGCCCGAGTGTCTCATTTTGTGTAAGTATAGACTAAAATTTCTTCAGAATACTATACAACTTAGCTGAGCAAGTATTACATTCCATTACCAATTATCATACTTAATCCTTACTAAAACTATTATTAAAAATGAACATTTAGTGCCATAAATAATATTCTTTCTATTCATCATACAAGTGCACCAAAAAGCCTGACTAATATCAATCTTCTCATAACCAGTCTTTTTAAAAAATTGAAATAAAATATTTTGATTTTTCTAAAAAAAAAAATCCAGTTACTTGAACTCCTAGGTGTTTTTAGAAATTAACCATACGGTAGGGCAGAAATTAGATGTCTAGCTTGATAGCTATTACCTTGCAAAAATGTATTGGCATCAGTGTACTTTTGAGGTAATTTACTAATAATTAAATTTCCATGTGTTCCATAAAGGGTAAGATTCCATAAAGTTCAACAAATCAGATGTAGTTTGCTGAGTTCTGTACAAAAGTTGCAGCTAACCAAGTAATATGAAATATCCCTCAATGTACATAGAATAAACAAGTTTATCCAGCAACGCTTATGCATTGTCAAGCAGTCACATAAAATCTGTATGCCGAGAAAAGTGTTTCATAAACTGGGATGTACATTATTAACATACAGCTGTAGAAATAATACAAGCTGAATGCAACTAACAGAAAATGACTAAAGGAATACATATCTGCAACAAGCTGTTAGAAAGTGACAAATATCCACAAACAATTGCAGATTTCGTCATAATTTATGTACCAATATATATAAACACATTCAACAGAATATACAGACTCTGATGGAATCTACAAGTTTTCAAATAAAAAAAAAATAATAATACAAAGGGTAATCACGGTGACTTCACCATGGCTAACAAAAATCAACAATGGGTGCAGGACATGTGGGGAACATATGTAATGAAACAGAAAAGTAGATGTAGGGTGAGAGTGAAGAAGAGGGACACACAAGAAGAATGATGAAATAAGAAAATCTGAGGGACAGTCAGACATGCATAGGTATTTTTTCTTTTTTTCTTTTTTTAGAATAAAAGGAATTTAAAAGACAGAGAAAGAGGAGAAGGAGGAGAGCAAAACAGCTGGTGTAAACATATAACAAATATCACAATACATGACAAACAAGGTTGGAAATAAACATATAGGAGATAAAGTTAGACAGAGAGCACACACAGACTGCATGACTTGGGTGAAGGAAAATGGACAAACAAGGTAAGGATGTATACCAGCCATAGTGCATTGCAGAACTACATATGTACCTGTGCGCTACCCACTGCTGAGATGTTGCAAACTGTGTGATAGTCATACCTGAATGTGTATGACTGATGGTAGGTGTGTGTGTTGTAGGGAAATAAATGGGATTGCAGTACACAGTGAATATTGAATCAAATCAAGTAGTTTGTCAGCAGTGCAAATGAAAGCCAACCAACAGCACAGATGAGCAAATCCAGCCAAGAAAATGCAGAAGACAAGGGAGGATAGAGTAGAACCTCCGACCCTGTGTGTAAAAGACAAACAACCAAGCACAGTGCCAAACAGCAATAGAGTAGCAAAGCAAGAACGTGGCTGTTTAATACACGTAAAAGTATACATAACCCAAACACAGATGAAATGGAATGCATATGCCAAAAACATATGCCATTAAAGAAGCAACACAGATCTGTTGTCATATATGTGTGATATACAATGGATTAGTATGATCCTATCAGAAAGAAATGTCAGCACACATATACACACCAGTGACATTAAATACTATGCAAATGGTAAGAAATGTATGATTAATATTAGATAAGGAATGCCAGTTTGTGCATAGAAATAAAGATAACCAATTTCTATATAATACTCACCACACAAGTATAACAGGAATGTTGATAGAGTACAAGCAATTGCAAGAACCTTGCATGCATGTGCCTTGCATGTGTATAATGCACAAAATGTTGGCACAAGGTAGTATTGTAACAATGCAACTATATGACAACAATGATAATGTAGAGGAAGGTTTAACATATGCCATGTATATGGGCAACATATATGCCAAAGCTAAAAGGGAGAACGGAGATGGACAATGCTGGCCCACATCAGTGAGGAAATCCTAGCAACAAAATGCAGGCACACAATAAAGGTGGCCGACCTTATCTAAGGGGGCATCACATGTGCATGTGTCCATCACATAGGGTGGTGTAGAAGTCCACCAAAGCTGCACTGAAGGAATTGACAAAAGTATTTCACATGGCAGACTACATTGTTAATGGTTCTAAATGTGTCTGTGTGCAAATGACACAAACACAGTAATGTACAACTGTTCAACAGCAAGACACATAGGTACATAAAATAATATTCAGTATCACATGTACATATATACTGTCATGCCAACATAATGCACCAGATGCAAAAAACATTATTATTAATAAAGCACCATCCATGTGTATGACTGATGAAAGGACAGTCCTGTGAACAATAGTACAGCACAGGAGAATGTAAAAACTGTGTACACAGTCCCACATTACAAGGATAATTGTGTGTTAATCATAAAGTGTGCATGTACATGTATGTAAATCATCACATGTTTACTCCAAGTGCATAAACATGAGCATGTATGCAAATCTGTTTTTTGCATGTTATAATATAACAGATAAGGACAAACAAGGTATTCAGGAATTATGCTAAATAAATCATCAACTCTACTGTATTATACTAGAACAGTGACTGTCTATGCAGTATGTGAAGGATACCTTCCCGTATATATAGTAGTCACAGTCATTTTAAATAGCATGGCACAATATTTGGCATTACATACCACACACAAAGACAGTGTGTCAGCATGACACAACAATGTTACAGAAATTACATGGGCAAGGACTCATCATGCTGGCAAATAGATATAAGACACCAACAACCAACAGAGAAATGACTGCAATGTTAATCTAACTATGATCATTGAAACAGAAGATACTTATCCAACACCAGTTTACGCAAGGCATACACAACATAACACTCAGTAAGCACCACTAATACACATACATGTAAGATATAACCTGGTTTTGCAAAAGTGATACAATAACTTGTACAGAAAACAGTGCACTTAGAAGTACTATGACAGTTAAACATTTTTGTCTGTCATTTAGGTTGTGATTAAAAAAAAATAATTATTTTCTCAAACACACCCTACTTATAACTCAAATGTGAAATTTTACAATACATCTACAATGGCATTCCCATGAAATCAATGATTATTGCAGTTATGTTGCTGATGCATTGTGGGTAGTATTGCATTAATATTAGTCTGCTTGATTCTACAAGTAAAACCAACGTTTTAACAAGGTTATGCTTGCTTCAGTGGAAATTAATGTTTACAGTTACTACACATACCTCTCTCCCTCAGCTGCTCTTCCAGTCTGTGAATCTGCTCGATGCACAGGGCTTGATTCCTGGCTCTGCACTCATCACCTGCAAAAAGTAAAAAAAAAATAAGTCTTACTGGCAAGGAAGGATTCTGTCAGTTGAATATATATTGTTCGCTATGTCAAAATTAATAGTGAGGAATACTGAATATCATATGTTTTTGACATGACATACAAGTTCACATTTTGTACATTCAGTTATTGTTGTGTCATTGTCAATACTTTACACATAAGGAGTAATGAATGAAAACTGCAGAAACACAGATCTGAACCTACAACTCTAATCTAAGTTTGCAGTCCAGCCATAATACCTACCTACTTAGCTAGCCCATCTTAGCTGTGATTGTGTGGATTAATGTTGGTTAAATGACTGAACTGTATGACTGTGCAGGAAAAATTCAGAAATATGGACTTTAATCATAAATATCAGGACAGGTAAAATACAAGGCCGACTGTGAACATGTGCTATGCATTTGGAATACAACACCATGCAGTCCTGACTGAATATTATCACACTGGTCACAGTGCTAATCAGAAGCTGTAACAGTGCAGAGTTCACAGTCTCAGACATTGCAACAGAACCTGTGTATGCACTTTACAGACGTATAGACAGAAACACATGTTCATCATTGTTAGAACATACAACTACATTTCATTTATGTATGAAGTCAGTCAGTGTTAAAATATAATTCATTATATTGTGTCATTAGAGATCTACATCTAAAATATATATGTATTGGCAATGAAATACACATACAGCCATAGTGACAGAAATGGGATGCTTCCAGAATCTCTGCAGATAACGAAGATATTCATAGTCATCCAAGACATAAGCTGTATAGGCAATAATGCATCTCCTTCATACCTGGTGTTTGCAAAAGCTGTAACGCATAACTTAACAAGAAAGCATCTCCCATATCTGTTCATAATTAGTCATTACTAAAATATCAAAATAACATCAATGATTCAAACATACATTTATCCCTAATATGTTCATACTGGACTCTTGCTTAACGGCACATATATCCTAAAGATATTCACATTGACCTTTGAGTTAAGAGACAGCACAATACCTTATAGCATACAGCATTATGTCCATGGCATAATGACCATAATGACATATTCCATCATACAGCAGTAGTATTTCAAAGTGTTTAAATAATATAGGACCTAATAATGTATGTCTGTACTACTCAGCATTCAAACATACAGAAGTATATGTGCAATGCTTCTTGAATCGTTATGGATAATGGAGAAATGTGTAGTCCCCTGAGGCCTAACATCTATAGACGTCAGTGAAACATGGTCATTCTACATATTTAGAAGAGATGTACTGTATACTTGCCAAGAAAATGGAGGGCTTAAATTGCTTTTGAACTTAGTCAGAGGTGATAATCACTCACTGTGACTTATTGCTTAATTTAGTTGAGCTAATTGCCATAACTGTTCATTCCTGCTTGTAATAGGAATATTTCTGGCATATCATTCACAACTGTTTATGTATAACGTTAAGTACATTAGCATTACTCTTCTCAGTACAGACACCCATGAAATCAAATTTAAACAATCACATAAACATATACAGCCTATGAAATGCATTTATTATGATGTAGGTGTTAAAGTGTAGATTGTGAAACTTACTGTAGGCATCCACAGACTAGCAGCAGGCCTCTGCAATCCTCAGGCAAAAATCTCCTCAGTGTCCCGCCAATGCAGGCCATCATATCAGTGAAAGACTTGCACACCAGTCTGGAAAATCCCATTCCACTGGTGGTGCTCCCTCACAATCAGATTCCAAATTTCTATCAACATAAACTTCCTTGGGCCTGCTTGCATCTTCATTATGTCCATCAAAGACAGTGAGCATCTGGGTAGTCTCTTCCTTGGTCCAGTTTGGTGTCTGGACATGCCAAAGCCTCCTCTTGGTTGACATCTTCACTCTTGAAGCTATAACTTGGTCAGAAAAACACATTCAGATAAATGCTAACTGAGGTCCAACTCAGTTCACAGGTAGCAATTGTTTGACCAGTAAATGTATCCAAATCATATTTTAAATTTTGTGCATTTAAGATGATATCAGACTATTGGAGGACAACTTCTACCATAGTTAAAATTAGAAACTTGCCTTCTTCACCACATTAAAACACATACTGTCTGTCTAGGTGTTTTTTTGCTCTTCTTCCTACCTGTGTGGAGATAGTTTTTTCCTGGATTCTTGGGCTGTTAGGGCTTCCGAGGTCCAGTGCACAACTCAAGCTTTGTATTATACTACCAACTGTTATCTACATTTATACACGTTCTGTTACATACTGATAAGTTTTATATTGTCTTTGTATTCTACTTTTATAATTGTTTTTAATTTTTACATATTTCCACTTTTAAAAAAATTTTTGTCAAGTGTCTATATTTTTATTTGAATGTATTAATTGTGGAGCTTTTCTCCCCGGGCCTCCTCTGAAAATGGGTTCCTGACCCAGTGGACTTTCCCGGTCAACAAATAAAAATAAATGAATATTAATAGTTTACGATACCCTCTTATTCTTACTAATGTATGTACTATAGATATAGTCTGTGTTATGCTTACTGAGAATGATGAATTTTGAGGATTTCCGTAAGTTGTATGTTTACTGCATTGTTTATGGATACTCTCTGATGTTTAGTAATATAACAATAGTTGTTAGTGCATTCAGTCTGATACAGACAATGTGAGGATGGCTTTGAGTGTTCACTGTTTACTGTGTTAACATTTAAAGTGATGTGTTTGTTGCACACTGGTTGTGTGGTTATCCTTTAGCTGTTGAAATATCTAATGCAATGGGTTCAAATCTGACCTATGCAGATAATGTAATGTACTGTTACTTGTGATACATCATACATATTTAAACTTTGTTTTCTATCCCCTATGTGCTTTAATACATAATAATATACATGATAAATGATTATTTTGCATAACTCACATCATTAAGGAGAACAGAAAAAGTAACTTGATAAATGCATATAACATCATCATGCTAATTTTGAACTTCCATAAAGTATATAACATATGCATATGACAATGTCTTCCAGATGTGAAACTGAACTAGGGGTGACAATTTTTCTCAAAGTGAGAATGAGATTATAATTGAGGCTATGTGCCAGCATGGCCAAAGCCTCCTTGGACACACAGGAAATATTATGTGGAGGAATGAAGTTTGGACTTCACTGACGTACATGACTGATGCTGTAGGTGGTCACATTTGATCCCCTGAAGCCTGTCGTTAATGTTGTTTGGACATAATCCTCCATGCAGCTAACCAAATATGCCACTATGAAAGGTCAAGAAATGCCACAGGAAGTGGGCCACCATTAACACCTCCAGGCGAGATCACGGTGTTCCTGGCATCTCATCATACTACCAGTAGTGATCATTACATATCCAGTGGAGGTATTGAAGCTGGTGTTCTGATGTGTACATTTAAGTTATACCTCTAAAACCACTGCAGCATATGCACTATCTCAGTCTTTAACGGAATGTCAAAATCATTAATGTATTGCCATATTATTTTGCTCAGCAGCACAATTCGTTGAAAACATGGTCACACACAGGACATGAATTTCTAACATACATGTTATTGCATATTGTGTTAATGATGCATTACATAACTAAGTCTTCAAGCAGCATGTGTCATGTTTGTATTTTTCAATTGCATAGGTCCATTGACATCTGCACAGCAGCAACCCATATCACATAAGTGTCTCCATATACTATTAGTGTAAGAAACAAGCAGAGAGGACCTCACTCAAGGTAAAGCTGCTGAACAAAGTCAAACCAAATGTAAAAAAAAGCCGCTACCACCACTTCGAAAATAAATATTTAATCCAACAGCTCAATAAAAACAATAAAATAAAACAAGAAATGCAAAGTTTGATGAACGCTTTTGGGCTGTGCCCTTCATCAGATAAATTGCTCACATTCAAACACTCATTTAAAGGGATTAACAACCAAACTGTGCTCAATACTGAACCCGCTTTTTTTTAAGCAGGTTTTAATGGAATGACATCATTACGCCCTGGATGTCTGTGTGCTGTAAGTTCTGTTATCCATTTGGCCTCTTCATATTCAGTGTCATTCACTATATCACCACCCCTGATGTTACTCACCATATGCCAAATCACTATGAATTTAAAATAATGTCCTTGATGACCAGATATGTGTCTATACAGGGCATTGTGTTCATTTTTCAACCTGATAGCTGACAAATGATTCAATATCCTCTGCTTAAGCATGCAGTTAGTTTTCCCTATGTAGTAATAATTGCATGTTTGACAAGTAGCAAGATAGACCACATTTGTGGTCCTGCAGTTAGCCCTGGTGTTGAAAGAATATACCCTGCCTCTAATAGGATGAACAAAATGAATGGCCCCATTAATGTAATGGCATGCCTTGCATGACCCACATGGTCTCATGCCTCTCCTCACTACAAGCCGCTGTTTGTCACATCTGCCCTCATTACCCAGTAAGTCTTTCAAGTTTTTATTCCTCCTGAAGCCAAAGCTAGGTTCTTCCCCCACAACTTTCCTGATCCTCTCATCAAAAAGTAAGATTTTCCAATGTTGTCTGACTATATTGCGTATCCCATGTATGCTGTTGCTATATGTGAGCATAAGTCTCATATTACCACTCTGTTTCTGTCCACTGTTGACCATAGGAACCCTCCCTGCATCATGTTTCAACCATGGACACATTATATCCTTCCTGAAATCTCTATTGGTCTGTATAATCCTCTGGACCTTCTGCCTATTGTAACCCCTTTCTATGAAATTACCTTCCAAGCATCTCACTTCCTCTTCAAAATTACTTTCCTCTGTGCATAGTCTATATTCTCTCCCTAGCTGTCCAGTAATGATGTTATCAAATGTAAACCTATGATGCATACTGCCCTGTGTCAATATACTGTTCTTCCAGCATTATTTTCTGTAGAGGGTTGTCTTAAACGCCCCCCCCCCACCATCTTGGATCACCCTGACATCCAAGAAATCTATCTTTGTGCTGTAAAAACTCACCAAAAAGCTAAGAAAGGTTGTAGTCAATTCTAAATACTTAACAAAATCAAACAAATCTGTTTCTTCCCCTTTCCACAACAAAACATACCTGTTCTCCCAATGTGACAGTGTCAGGTTAGCATATGTATTCGCACAGGGGGTGCCAATCGCTACACCCTGTGTCTGCCGGTAGAAACTTCCTATGCAGGTGAATACATTGTTTTCTAAAACTATACCCAGAAGATTCGCAATCAACTCTGTTCTGCCCTTCTCCATCAAATTCAATTCTGCCAGTATTCAAGAGACTGCATCTATGCCATAATCATTACTTATTACGGTGAAAAGGCTTTTCACATCTAATGCCACCATAATATAATGCCCTTCCTCACCTACTTCTATACTCTCTCTCAGTGATGTCAAAAATGTCTTGTATCTCTTAATACCTCTTTCAAAGAGTTCAGACAATGTCTCAACATACACTCTAACCAAATGGAAATGTTTTCAGTAATTCATACCCTCCCTGAGACAATGGGTCTTGGGGGAGGGGGGATTGTGCAAGTTCTTGTGCACCTTTGGTAAGGCTTTAAATACAGTAGTTATGGGATGCTCTATCCACAAAAATTCGAAGAGCTCCTTATCTAACAGACCTATAGCTTCCATACACTTCAGTCGATCCCTGACCGCTTGTATAAATTTATTAACACTGACAGGAGAAATAGGAGTGAAGGTGGAGGTGTCTGAGAGCAATTCTGCCAACTAAATGCTAAAAACTCTTACTCATCACCACCATCACCCCCCCCCCCCTTATCTGCTGATTTAATGACTATCTGAGTATTATGTTGTAAATCCTTTAGGGCCTGCCATTGTGTAGCAGTAAAGTTATGAAACTTTCTACCATGTCCATTTTGTAGATACAACATGATTTCTTGTTCACAAACCCTGGTGAACGCTTGCATGGTGTGACTGAACACTGGTAGAAGAGTACTAGGTTGTCGCAAAGAGTGGTGTTGCACCTGGTTGTTACCCTCAAATAAATCTTTTAACATTACATTCCTACCAAACATCATAATGTCTAAAATTATTTCACTAAAAATGCTTTCATGACTCGGGACAAAAGTTAGTCCCTTGTTTAATACATATAGCTCTTCACTAGATAAAACATGCTCAGTTAAATTAAGCACAGTACTATCACCAGTCACTGTGAGATCCTCCATTTCTTGGTATCTCTGTTCTCGTGTTGTGGACATTTTCAATCTCCTTTCTTCTTCACCAGTGCTGGTAAGGAGGCAAAAGAACATCCATTCTCCTCTCCAACAACCGGTTCCTTAGGCCGTGCTCCTGTGCATGTAATGGAATAGTTAACTTGGTGGCTCACAGCAGTCCCTGTATGCTTGGGGCCCAAAGCAGCCAAATCACTACAACAGCCTCTCCGTTCCTCTTGCTGTCCATCATTTATTTCCACACTTTCCCTTCTGTTTGCCTTAAAGCTACAGTTCACTGTACTTCTCTGTGGCTCCACAATGCTTTGCTTACTCTGCTTCTCCCCTGCTGCAGTCGAGTAGCTCAGTGTCGGTGTCTGGCATCTCCTCTCATTGGTCTGCTCCTTGCTGGCATAGAAACTGTTACACCTGGGCTTCCGCAAATAAGTAGGCTTCCCCACAGTCTCTGTCAAGCCATTTGCTTGCATAACCACATTGTTGGTGTTTTCCTTAGGCCGGACAAAAATCTGGCCTTTCATAAAATCATTGTAGTCCCTCTGCAGTTTCTTTTAGTCTGCTGGAGTTTATGATCAATGGTGGAAAAAGTGCAGTAAGCATTTTCTAGCCGACTGACATATCTCTCCTCCTTAAACTCAGTCTCTAGCTGCTTCTGCAAAAACTCTACATCTTTACTTAGCTGTTGTTCTTCTGGAGCAAAAAAACTCCAGTAGTAAACGCATATAGGAAAAGCCAGTATTAATGTTAATCTGCTGTCACTTGGCAAGGAGTTCCGGATAATGCTCACCTTGTGAAGGCATGCAAAAGACCCTCATGCCCCTCGGAACCACACCAAACTGTAAGCATGCCTCAAAATGATTCCATTGCCATTGTAGTCGCTTCAGTTTATTCACCTTGTTGACAAACTCTCTTCACAGTTTTTCAAAATTAGAATTTTGCTCAGTACTCACAGATTCTAATAACTGTCCCCCTGTAGTAACTTGTAGATCCAGTTGTAACAGAGGGTTCCCTGTAGAGACCAAGTTTCTCTTGACCTTGTCCACCCATGTGAATGGGAACACTTGTTGTGCATTGTCCTTCTCAATCAGTACATTTTCCATTGTGTGTGAGGTCTCCATACACAGAACAAAATGCAAGAAACAAGCACAGAGGACCTTACTAAAGGTAAAGCTGCTGAATAAAGTCAAACCAAATATAAAAAAGCAGCTACTATCACTTCGAAAATGAATATTTAATCCAATAGCTCAGTAAAAACAATAAAACAAAACAAGAAATGCAAAGTTTGATGAGAGCTTTTGGGCTGTGCCTTCAGATAAATTGCTCACATTCAAACACTCATTTAAAGGTAGTAACAACCAATCTGTGGTCAATACTTAACCCGCCTTTTTTTTTTAAAGCAGGTTTTAATGGAATGACATCATTAAGCCCTGGATGTCTGTGTGCTGTAAGTTCTTTTATCCATATCCTATATGAGCTGTTGGATTAAATATTAATTTCCCAAGTAGTGGTAGCTGCTTTTTTTACATTTGATATACTATTAGTGTGATGCACAGTTTTCTGTGTCTCTGTCACCTGTCATGACAGAGGATTATGCTCATGTGTTGATTTGTTTATGCCACTGTAAATTACAGATACATCATTGCAAGATGTGGCCCATGCAGATACATCTATAGACAGACCAGCTATAGTTGGCCACCTTGTTTATAGGGTACAGAAAATTTGAGAACATCTATGATGTATGATATTCATCATGCTTTCTTCCATACACAGGGACATCTGGGCAACATGTTCACTGTTTGTCACGTAAGTGTTTCCATATCATGTTCATTTTTTCTATAGTTGTCATGTGCCTTTGCCTGCAGTCCTGACTGTGGAGTATTCATACATGTTGATGTCTGTGTGCCTTCTAATACTGGATTACATAAATGGCATTGATAATCAATTCAGTATACTTCATGACTACTGTGTTCTTACTCACCTGGCTAGGATAACAGCAATCTTCACATCAGCCTCGGCCAAACAGTATGAGTCTATAGTATCTTGTGTGTGTTATACCTCTGTTGGAATGTGGTAGGATGGCTGGTATTTGCTTAATGATGATGATGTATTGGTGTATATGTTTCCCCATGACGGTTTCAGTTTAAACCTAACCTGCAGCAGTGGAGTCCAAAGACATATTGGGTATGTTTTACTCCATTTTTATTCCCAATTGTCAGCTGTGTGCAATATGTAGCATACATGAAATCTCTCTGTTATATAGGGTCTATGAACATCACCCAGGGATGATGTCCTGGTAAGTCAATATCCCCATTAACACTGTAGTCAAATAGTTGGCCCATATATCATTACTAAGCTGCAATGCTTATTGTTTGTGCATGTAATTAACATGTATCATCTGTCTCTTCTTGTAGCCCTTCTACTGCCTGCCTTCTCCAGTAGCCTGTTCATTGATCCTGAGTTGGGATGTGATGTGCCTCACTGTGATACCACAGCCCGTGGTGCACTTGCCACAGATTTGGGTTTATCGTTCAGCCCAGAAGGGGACAATCATGCAGATGATGCTGTAGCCTCAGATATTTAGGGTGATGTGGTCAGATATTCTGATGACATGGTGACAGCAGCTGCCAGACATGATGATGTTCATGAGACAGTCTCCCGTGCAGAGTCAGATGATGAGGGTGACTCTTCCCCACAATCAAGAGGTACTGCCCATCACAGGATATGTGGGATTGCTGCTGCTGTGCATGGATGTGTGTCAGAGGATGTCCACCTACTGTTACAGGCAAATGAACTTTCCCAGTGATGTCATGGAGCTGACCTTCTTGCACTTACCCATGTAATCGATCATGTAGCATACCAGCTCTGTGTGTCACATGAAGGCAGGAGTGCAGACATTGTGATATCATGGCTGCATTGGCTGTAAAGCAATGAGAGTGTGTTGCAGTGTTAGGGCAGTACCATAGTACTAACCAGGTATTACATGTCCTAACTGTACTAAGCAGAGTACCTCCAGTGGGCAGAGGCTGACGCCCCTCTCATTAGACCCACACTTAGCCATCAGAAATCAAAGTCTCCACTGCAGAGCTCACACACACCTGCTGATGGCCACTCCACTGTGACCCCAGCAGGCAAATTCAGATGGTCACATCACAGTTCCCAAACTACATATGCAAGTGTAATCACATCCAGTTCTGCCCTAGAGCAACATGGACTGAAAATTTCTGGATATGGCAGAGACAGCCAGGAATGTGGTATGAGCTGTCTTTGTGGGCATTCTAGACTGTGTTAATATAACACTGAAAGATGATCCAATATGTGTCCTGCTGTGTCATTTTGACCCTGGGGCAGTGATGAACACTGTGTTGACCACTGACACAGTAATGTGATTGTGGTTGTTGACATGTCTGAAGCACAGGATTTTCTGATATTTTTTTTTTTCTGAAAAATATGATTAGATTCATTTGTTGATATGTATTACCTGATTGTAAATGCCATACATTAGTGATGGTATTGACAACAATAATGCAATAATAGGTTTGCATCTTTGTTAGTGAACAAATACAACTGATGTTTTCCTTACAGTTTTCCTTGCTGCCTGTCATTTCCACATGCACAACTATGATTACCTGTATCACTTATAGCATTTTAAAGTGGTTCTGCACATGCCTAAAAGCAGCACTAACTTCCTTTCTGTGTACCTGTTTCCATTTTCAGTCGACGTGCTTACTTGTATTTCCGATCTGCACACATATGTATATATACGTGTTGTTATATTAACAACATTGATGCATGTTGCAAGTAAGTTGTATGGTCAGTGTCATTGATGCTCTGCATATTTGCACATATATTACATGGAAATGGCACATGCTGCAGTGATACCATGTGGTGGTGAGGCAGCACTGCTATTATACAGCCAATGTTTTTGTGTATGTATATGCTGATGCATTCCCCATACAGGTCATGCACCTCGCTTTCTTGCGATTATGCCTATCGGATGGGTAATGTTCTATGGTATTAATCTGTATGATGATATCCTAACTGCCCAGTGGGTAATTTAATTGTGCACACCTCCTGCATTCCACACATGTAACTCTTTGTTCTTCTTTGGTGATGTACCTTGCAGACAGTGTTCCCACATTGCTGTTTCCTCAAAGTGTTTTGTATGAAATGTCTTCTTCAAACATCTAGGGTTGTTGGGATAGACCGCCCACACCTGCAGCTGGCAAGCCACCATGTTTTGCTGTTAACATGTTGTGTAGCATGACAAACATAGTAATAATCTGTGCTGCCTTTTCAGGTGTGCATTGTAGTGCAACCCGCAATGTGTCCAAACATCTGAATCAGGATTTCAGGATGCCAAAAATTCACTCAATGATGTCTCTTGTTGTATTGTGTGATCTACTATATGCATCCTCTGCAGGGTTGGATGGGGCTCTACATGGTGTCATTAGCCATGGTTCTAGTGGATAACTGCAGTAACCTGTTAGTGGGAAGGAGATGACACGGTTTACAATCAAAATTTTGAATGACGTTATGCGAACTTTGATTGTCAAAGGGCAGTTTGTCAAAGTCTCATAAAGGCGATTCGAAATATGTCGAACCCGAAATAGCAAATGTTAGTGTGCATTCGCTGTTGTGAGATCGACATATTGATTGGAGATCGCACAACAGTGAGGATCGGGAACTTTTCCCTTTTCCTCACTGTAGTGCAATCTCGGAATTGTAATATATAAGTAGCAGGGGATGTGGGGGGTGCAGGGGTCCTTGCCCCCCTGCAAAACATGTGTTGAACATCACCGGATGTTGATGTAAGTTCAAAAAATGTCAGCAATTTGAATTGTTGCCATTTTTCTGATTCGTTATTTTGCTTGGTCAATGTTGTTAAATTCAACAATATTTTTCAAGTAAGTAATTATTCGCAAAAATGTCGAAATTTTAATAGTAAGCTAGATGGCACATATGTTATCATCATGCATACTGTTAACAAGGTTGTATTCAGTTTAGAGCATAACTGTATTCCTGTACTTACCAATTAGTAGTCCCTTGGGTATTTCACCATTTTGGATGGCAGTCCTAAGACCACTTTCTCACCATATAGCAGCTTCATGTACACTTTCAGGGTGTGCCACCATTATATTTGGTATGATCCCATCTGCTGTGCACACCATCTGGCAATTAAGTGATGGCCGCACCTTTCTGTTTATATAAATTTCTGCTTCAGGTACTGCTGAAGTTTTGATAGGAACATGAGTGCAGTGTATTGCACTAAGTACATGGGGGAAGTTGGTAAATTCCTGCGCTCTGTGACTGTGGTTGGAAAGTGAATGCACTCATCCATGTTGATGCACATTACTGCCAGGATTTGGGAGAGCATGCAACTGCAGCTATCTGTTTGTCACAGACAGCTGCGACTGACAGCTGTCTATGACACTCCTACTGCATATCCCACATGTCATTTAAATGTCTCTGATGGCTCAAGTATACTTTGATTTCAATAGGTATGGGGTTACTTTGCAAGGTATGTGCATAGATGTTTGGGGCATCCATGTTACAAACAGCCTGCACCTGCTGTCTCTCTCATCAGTATCTGCCATTTTTTTCTTGATCAGAGAATTGGCTTAGATGTAGACAGGCTCAATGTCTGGCATTCTAGGATGCACTGCCAGATCTTACTCTATGGCTACCAATACCCCAGCCTACAGTAATGTATTACATACCAGTTGCATTTTTTTTTGGTAATGGTGATGGTGCAGATTCAGCAGGATTCTGTAACAAAGAGCTTTTTCTTGTGGTAATAAATTTAGCCTCTGCCAAATGCTTTCATAAAGTTGTCGGTGATATACTTTGTCATATTTAAGTTGAGTTGGGTGCACTTGCTGTGTTTTGGAATCTGGCAGACGTGCACCAATTCTGTAATTATCCTATGCTGAATAGATAACTCCTATTTGTGCATTGAAGTCTTCTTTCAGTGTGCTGCACTGTCTGAAAATTTCTAATGGAATCCAGCCCAGTGTTTTTACCTTTATTTGCAGGCTTAATTATCAAAGCAGTATCATTTGCTAAGTCTTTCAATTCCATCAACTCATTTAAGCCATATTATAATGTGTAGAACTCCAAGTGTTGCTATTATGTTTAATAAAGCTGCAATCATTCAAATTTCATAAGTCAAAAAATAATTAATACTATCATTTTTGAAAGGTGGTGCAGATTTGCCTTTAAATGAAAAGAATCTTCTAAAGGACTGTATACAGAATAAATATCATTATTAAAATAACAAGAATAAAATGTAATATTATAATAATTTAACATGTCTGAAACCCATCCCCTATCAATATCAATAGTCTCTCAATTCCCACTATGAAAAAAAACACTTTAAATATATTTTAAAATTATAAAGCCCGCTGTGCAGATGTCACTTAGGTATATTTGCAGGACTGCACATAAGCCCCAAGTAAAGAACTTACTTTTCAAATTCAGTAATATTATGGCCTGAAATATTATCGCAATAACCCATGCCTGGGTGTGGGTAATGCTGGATTTACCCACAGTTGGTATGGTTTGGTCATGAGGGCGAAGCCCAAGTGGCCAAACAAAGACAACCGTGGGTAAATCCAGCATTACCCACACCCAGAAGTGGGTTATTGCTATTATACAATGACATTATTTAAGAAAAAAAAAATTACTTTTTTTAAATAATGGCATTGTATAATGCCTCCTTGCTGCCCTACCGCAGCTGTGTGGTATTCTGCGGCAGTTCTGATGTACTGTGCATGCGTATGCTTACGCAGTACATCAGAGCTGTGGGCAAAAGCGAAGGAGAAAGCAAGATCTCCGTTGCTTTTTGCAAAGTGTCTCGCTATGTTAAACTCCTTTAACATAGCGAGACAGCTTTAAAAAAAGCAATGGAGAATCTCCGTTGCTTTTTTTTAAAGCTGTCTTGCTATGTTAAGCCGATTTAACCTAGCGAGACACCTTTAAAAAATGCAAGTGAGATAGAAAGATCTCCGTTACTTTTTTTAAAGCTGTCTTGTTATGTTAAACTCGTTTAACATAGCAAGACAGTGTGAAGCAATGGAGATCTTGTGTTCTCCGTTGCTGTAAAAAACAAGTTATACTAATGGAAAAAGTCTGGGCGACTAGACCTTTTTCCATTACTATAACTCTGATTTACAACGTGCACACTGACCAATCAGAGTGCACGTTTTGGAATATTAATGGGGGGTCATTGTATAATAATTAATTTATGATCTTGATTCAAGGCACAACAGTCATATGTCATGTCCATTCTAAACAGATTAGTAGCAAAAATTTCTCCAAAATGCAGTCATAAAATCATACCTTTTTAACATCGTTATCATTTATGTTACTTCTGTCAGTGCTGTGTCACTGGTCATATAGTCCATTTTGAAAGTGTCTGTCCATTTCCTTCAAAATCTGAGGTTCTATCCCTTTTGATTCTTCTACTGCTACTTTCAAATCTAAAATGTTCCTAAAATTGCTGTTCAGTTGGGTGATAATTCGTTTCTCCATTAGAATAACCGGCTGCACATTTTGATATGGCATCCTGCCTTCTTCTTCACTTTCACGTCCTGATGATGTGGCACGCTCACTACTTGCCTCTATGCTGACATGGTTTTGTCTTGTGAAACAAGAAAGCCATAATCTTTATGCTCTCTTTCAAGTGCCTTTCTTTTACACTTGACCACCTGATCTTCATTGTTCAACAGCCTTCGATTTAAGTCATGATCCAATTTTTGCAACTGTCACTTAGACAAAGATTGCTCAGGTTTGTTTCTGCTATGTTTTCATGTCCTTTTCTAATGTCTCTGATTTTCTCCTCTCATGAGTAATGTGGATTTTGACGCAGTTTGTTGCACAGTTTTGAGCTGTCTGTTGTCACTCTAATTTTATTCCTTGTCAAACTTGTTGGACTCATCAAATGGTGTGATAGGTGTTTCAAAAAGATTTAAGCCCCTAGAGCTTATCCTCAACACCAGATACTTACACAGTGTCACAATATTATAGTATGCATTTTATCGATTGATCAGAAGCTTTTGAAAAAATTGAATGCTGTCTTCTGTCTCACCTTTAAGAAATTGTGGTAGATTTGATTTCAAACTTTTAAATAAATCAACATTATAGCTTCTTTGTCCCTGTTCTATTTGTTCTAAAAATCCACATGACATTCCAGTTGGGTGGGAATTCTTAATAGTAACATTATCAGCGGAGCAGCCTAATAAGTGAGGGAAGTCAGTAGACAAATCCATTTTGCAGCTCCACCAGGACTAAATCAGATGAATACTACTACGTATAAAAAAAAATCATAAAACAGCAACAATAACTGGTAGGTAATAAAACATTTAATCAAATCTTCTAGCACTTCATCACTGCTGCCTTCAAAGGAAGTGACATCACATAAATTGCAATTGTCTAAATAGGAAATAATAACGATAAGAAACCCTCCCCCAGTGTAAAACAACCAATTAGAATTATCAAATCACAGCATTCCAGTTAGGATCCTTATTTAAACCAAACAAATAAATAGTTTTAAGCTGCAAAATCAAAGACATTTCCTTGTATCTAAGCATGTTTTTGACATCACTGTCTATGCATTCAGAATTTTTATAATAAAACACCACTCCAGCTTGAATAGGTTCATCATTTCATAGGTAAGTAGTAGGCTAGCTGCTCTAGCAGACAAGTTAAGCCTAACCAATTTCCTTTTTGCACTTGAAATAATCTATCCCATTTGTTTATAGATTGACCTTACCCATCCCATAGTTGATAATTATATATTACCCCTAATAAGAATAACCAGGATCATATCATAGATAATTTGAGAGAACCCATGCATGGGATAAAGCATTTAGGAGCTGCCTCTGCCCATTAGCAGTACAGGGGCAGTCCTGGGATAAATGTTCTGTTTTCACTCCACAGATCCAAGCTATGCTTGAATATGGACAGAAATTAACTTTGTTTTATGTGGATGGAGAGTGTTCCAGAGCAGCGGTATCCTCTGTGAGATATACCTGTACGTCCAAACTGTTCTGCTGATGTGGAAGAAGACATTTAAATGCCTAGACCAAGTATTTCTGATTCCATTTGACTTGCTGATATGCAGTAAATCTATCAATAATGGGTTGGGGATGCCTTGTATGCCAGACAAAGGTCATCTGTCCATTTAGGACATGCTGTTTAGGCCTTGTATACTTTTAGTATGGTATCTCTGTGGGCATTCCAGTTGTTGCATGTGTCTGGACAGATACATACCAAAGGGGCATTATATTCAATGATAGGCCTAATGAGGGCTGAGCAAAGGGAGGCAATGACATCCCTAGATCTAGACACAATCCATCTGTTTATAGGAGGACTTTATTTCAAAAATAGAAACTTGTTGGTCAAAAGTTAAGTCACTGTCCTTATAAGTTCCGAATCCTAAACATCTGGGTCAACTCTTAGGGGCATATTGTCAATGTGATTGTTTCCTGGAGTAGATGCCTTCCCAAAGGATACAATAATGCATTTTTTGTAATTTAGTTTCAGTCCATGATTTTTGGCACCAGTTATTTATCTGAGACTAACCTTCCTGCAGGATGGCTAAATCATTTGGTGACTCAATGACTACTTCTAGCTTGAAGTCATCTGCAAACTTAGTCTGCCAGAGCTCTTTGGTATTATCACTTACTTCAGAAAAGTAGTTGCCAAAAAGGAGCAGTCCTAGCACAGAACCCTGGGTGACATCACTGGTGACTGCTCTCCATGTGGAGGTAACTTCCTCTGTTGTGATTATCTGCATCCCATCTGTGAGCCAGTTGGCAATCCAGTGGGTCACACAGGGGTTTATTCCCAATTTATTTAGCTTTTCTACTATGCTTGAGTTGGGAATTGTGTCAAAAGCTTTAGCCAGGTTGAGGTATGCGGTGTATTTGACTTCATTCATTGCTTTGTGACCATTAAAAAATTTGCCAGGTTGGATAAGCATGACCTGCCCTTAATGAATCCAGACTGAGATAGGCCCAGTGTTTGGAGGTTCTCTATGTCCAGATTGATTAATTCCATGATAAGTTTTGCCATGGCTTTGCATATAAGACAGGGCAGAAATGGGTTTGTAATTGCCTAGATCTGTGGAAGGTCCTCCCTAATGCAGGGGAAAGACTGTAGCTGTTCTCTACTCACTTGGTATAAAACCTGTATGGAGGCTGAGAGTGAAAGTGCTGTTAGAGGTGTGGTGAAATCATGCTTCATGCTTTTTAAGATAAGGATATTGTCAGAACCCATCAATACAGTATTTTTAGCTTTTGGTAGCATATTTAGGACTTGGTCTTTTGAGATAGCTAAAGACGAGCGAGTTTCAGGTATAGTATCATTATATTTGTCTTTCTGACAACTTAAAAAATATCAGTGGAGCACACAAACACTATCTAAACAATGATATGGGTAGTAACCAAACATTCCTAGATCCCTGAATGACTGACCTGGCCTTCCAATGGTTAGTGCTGAGTGTTGTAGCAATATCAGGAGTGGTTATGGGGTGATGGCAATGCCTTACCCACCCAATATGTATCGCTCTTGTAGTATATGCACCTCACAGATGGTACATATTTTTGATGCAGTGTGTGCTGGGAACACAGGTGAAACCCATGAGGGACTCTCAGGTAGAAGATGCTACTCATACCCTGATGATGCTCTGTAGTCAGTCTGTACCTATACAGGTGCCACCATAATTGTGGACATGGTGACCCCTCACCCTGTAATGTTGCAGAAAGTGCCACTGTGTCATAAGACCATGCACGTCTACACTGCCAACATCATAAACTGCAGGAGACCTGATGATGTCATCTTTGTACTGACATGTTACACTAGAAATTCCATGAGTGGAAAATTTGAAAGCCGAAACACTTGTGACACCATTGTCAGCACACACAGATATTCCCCAATACGACCCAGTGACTCTTATAGTATGACATACAGCTACAGCATACTTTGAAAGATATACCTTGTCATATAGATTGTTGCATTTGCTGATCAGAAGTGCCTGATAGGGCAGGTATGTGGTGGTCCTTGGTCAATCCTTCCTTTCAGAAATGTAGTGGAGTGTGCTATACTGTACAAATGGATGTTGCTAACATGGTTCTTCCCCAGCTGACACACAGGTGGTTGTTCCCAGTCCAGCTCCCATGGTCAAGCAAACCCCGAGTATGACGGCCCATTTTACCTGGCCAGCAAGACAGAGAGAGAGGGAGACAAAAAAATCCTCATGTTGATGGTCCATCCTCTGTGGTAGATATGTCTGTCACAACAGCTCATGCCTTTTCCTTTGCATGGGGTAACCCTACACTGAACCTGTTGCAAAGACCTTATATGGCAGTCCACATCATTCATATCCTGTGACATTCTCTGCCAAATCTGGTCCCAGTAATACATGTCTGCAGCACCTTTGCCTAAAAGGCTCATGCCATCTATGCAGGTGGCCTGCAGTAGCACTTTCCTCTCCTGAAGCAATGATTTCTTCCAAGTCTTGCCTCCCTTGGGTGGCCATGACAGTACATAAACACCTGTAAATCAGTCACTGTTTGTGCATGGTGTGATGTGGGACACCCATACCTATGGGCACAACTTCTCCATATATGCACCTTTTTATCAGCCACAATTATTGCTCTGCACAGACTGCATTTCTGTACTATAGCCATAGATAGCCTCCCTTCTGTTATGCACCTGTTTATCAGCTGCAGTTAGTGCTATAGACAGTCTTTTCTCATTTATATACTGTAAACGCACTGCAGCATATCCATCACTAAGATTCCATTGTGCATGGTTGCCCACCCATGCCACAAGTAGGGTTGCTACCCCTCCGTTTTTTTTCCGGACTATCCGGAAATCAAACTGATTTTCCGGTAGTCCGGAAAACACTGTAGAAACTCTGGTATTCTGTTTCAAAAAGGAAACAGACTATCGGCGTTTGTAAATCGGCTGATTTACTATGCTTTTTTTACAGAAAAGCATAGTAAATCAGCCGAAAGCAAGCAGCAGGAACGGAAAAAGGGTGTTCCCCGCCGAGTGACATCATTGTGACATCACAAAATGGGTGGGATGTGGGCAGGAGAGGGGGTGGGGTGGGCAGGGTACTGGTGACGTGAGGGGTGTGGCTTTACTCCGGTTTTCGCCACAAAAGAAGGTGGCAACCCTAGCCACAAGAGGCAGATTATGCAGTGCCATGACAGTGTCCTGGGTTCTCATTTACATTAACATCATAAGATCTGCCACAATGTGAGTAACAACCATCATAGGAGTTGTTGTTCTTGCTGAGGTACTATACCTGACAGGATTCCTTCCTTAACTTTGTGAAGCCGCAAGTGTACGGAAGCTACAGAAGCTTTACTAAAATTCCTCAAGTCCACAGTTGTACAGTAATGAGTAATGTTGTGCAAAATGATACAATGCTTTGTATCACACTAACAAGGGCCAATCAGAGCAGTGGTTATGTTAATCAAATTACTTAGCATTATAGTTTCTGAACCACTGCTATAGTGGATTGCACTACCAAGCATGCTGGCAACAGTTGTACCCATCACTGTGACCACAAAACAACTGACTAGTATGTTAATGCATGTAGCATGCTTAATTCAGTGCTAGGAATATATATTAATGAAATGCTACATTGAGTGACACATGATCTATGAATATGCATCCATGAGCATGAAGTTACTGCCTTGCCTGTGAAGTGGACTTGAGAGAGTAGCCATGGGTACTTCAGGCACCCATGGAATGCAGGGATCCCTGCATGGTATGTTAGGAAGAGCAAGAGTTTCTTGTTTTTTCTGTATAGGAATTTTGAGGAGGACCTGCTGGCAATATGATGGCTCCATGTGTAACATGGTAGCCTGGCATATTTTGCCTTCCAGTTGTAGAAGAACAGAAGCTTAACATGTTGGATGCTGCAGAAGACATGAGTGACTCTCTTGTAAGTGGAATCTATATGACATCTCTGCCAGTCCACTGCAGAACTGTGATTGTGTTTGTAGCATATGTGTATCATTTTTTTCCACACTATCATGCTTCTTCAGGTCCAGCTATACAAGAGGCGGAGGTAAGGACATGCTCACCTCTGTCTGTACTGCCTGATGCCTGTTGTGGCATTGAGTCAACACTGGCTGCCAGAGCTGTCTCTCAGCAGGGGAGGGCAATGGTTCCCCAACAGAGCTGGCATTGATGGGTCACTGGTGCCATCCATGGTGACCAACCCAATGAGGACAGTCAAAACTTTCACAGAAGACTGCACAGGCAAAACATGAAAACACTGGCACAAGTAAGTGATAAATTATTGGAGTAAAATATTTCCAGTACAACCAGATAATGCATGAAAGGTCTGAATGCCCTCACTGACTGGTTGGAAAATGTTAACTACATGAGGGAGCTATTAAATGCAGCAACACAGTAGTAAGTAGCAGGCTGTCTTGGAACTGAAAATGCTCCAGATTATCACCAGGATCTCAACACAAATTTGAAAGAGGGTAGATAAATCATAGTTCAGAGAGATACAGCATCAGATATAAGAATTGTTAAGCCTGCAGTTAATAGAGAGAAGCATTACCTGCCAAAGCAACCCAATCCATTAAAATCCACTGGAGGAGCTTCTTTTCAGGTGCTACTGACCAGGGATCTTTTGAACTAATAGCAGGGACAAGGGGACACTCAAGTAACAGTGTCTGATGATATCCCTGCAGATATTTTAATAGATAACGATTCTGATGACACAGTATCCTATGCACATGTAGTTACATGCAATCAAGCTTGAAGACAACAACACAGGAAAAACAGCAAGATAAGAATTAGCCAATGTCCACACTTCCAGCAGAGGCTGATGGTAGTGAAAAACATGAGCCACAGCAGCAAGAATGTACTGGAATCCTCTAGAATGAGTTCCTTCAGGGGAAAATGACCGACAGCAGTTTGTCTAAATCTGACAAAGGTGTCAAAAATATTGAACTTCAATTATAAGAAGAATTGTGGATGATTACAAAGAGAGATTACAAAACTTGAGAAAGATAGCCAAGGTCTCTCTAACCTCAAAGGCAGAGGGAGTCTCAAAAAGAGGTACTAGAGAGAGAAGTAATGCAGTAGCAAGCAGTCCTAAAGGCCTGTTACTAGGTACTTATAGTTATAACCCCTAATATTCTTATTGCAAGGCATATTCAAAGCTAAACAATGCCTTGTTGTTATAATTATTGTTTTTTATTGTTATTATTATTACTACTACTACTATCATTATATTATAATCACTGATTCTTATTACCCTTTTCAATTGTTCATTGCCAACTTTGTTACTGTTTCCTTCTATGGAGCTTTTCTCCCTGGGTCCTGATGAAAATGGACTTTTGCACAGTCAAAGTATCCCAGTCAGCAGATTTAATAAATAAAAAGTAATTCTGAACATAAAGCATTAAAAAGGGGGCTTATGCAACATTTCTATTGGTCTGATATTATCAAAGATGAAAAAGGATACTGCAAAGCTTGGCAGCAGCCTCAAAGGGTTGTTATTACAGGAAATAAAGCCAGAGCTTACTCAGCTAACAGAACATGCTGTAGATATATGAACCCAACAGTCAAAAGGCATGGCTATCTATAACAGCAAAGTGAAGCTGGGTAAGAATGGAAAAAATATTCAATGTTCTACCCTATTATGAAAAAATCAGAATCTTTCAAAACAAATGTCTGGGTATAACATGAGCTATATCTTTTACCGCAAGCCTCATTTCTTGTGAGTTTCACAACACAATTCAGTTGAGTTTAAGAATAAGGGAGATGTGTGATAAAAAATATAATAAACTGAAAATATGTTGCTGCTTTTTGAAAAGAAAAATGCATGAAAAGTGAACTAGCTGAATTAGAGCACAGTCAAAACACACTTTTTTCATCATAATTACTCTCCATAGAAACCAACAATATTACATTTTCAAAAATTAATTTTCATAGACATATTTAGCAGTATAACATCATTTACTTGTATTTCATCAGCTAAAGTAGATCCATTGACTTTTAATAATTTTATTACAATACACTTTCAGATACAACTTCCTGCAACACATTTTAACATCTATTAACAAATCTGTTAAAAACATAACTGTGTTTTTATAGGGTATTGTAAAATGGATGGTCCATACCTACCAGTCGTTAGCTCTTTTACACCTTCTAAGAATTCTCTTGCTATTACTTTGTTTGAATATGTAGTACATAAAAAAGTAGAATGTGAATTTGGAAAATACTTACAGATGAAAAAAGTTTATAATTTAACATAAGAGGAAAGGATGGCTTTGTAGGAGCTTAGGGGTTTGAGGCATATATATATATATATATATATATATGTATATATATATATATATATATATATATATATATATATATATATATATATATATATATATATATATATATATATATATATATATATATATATATATATATATATATATATATATATGTGTGTGTATATATATATTTAAACAAGCTGATAAAGGGGTAACTGGGTGGTTATGAGTCAAACTTGTTAAAAGGATGAACATGAGTATGTAAAGTTATAAAGAAATCCAGTTTCTGAATTTAATGAGGGGTTATTAAAGATTTTAAAGAGAGGTGAGAGGTTTGTTTTTTTGAAGGTAGTGATGTTAAAAAATGCATTAAAACAACAAACCACATCTTTTATGCCATTCCTAAATTTCATTAAAGTTTGACCGACATCCCCCCGGTAGATTGATTATTTCAGAAATTGAGTTGTATTTACAAAATGTAGGGTTGTTTTAATATTTTCATTTTAAAAAGTTGTTACCCATCTCATATTAGCAATACCCAGGACCTCTTAAACTCAGTGAAGGAGATAGTACAGCAGGAAGATTTATTGGGTTACAGTGGATGTAGTTTAATTCTATAGGGGAATTCAGCACAGATGGGGGTAAGAGGCAATTAGGAACTTTAAGGGTGAAGGTCCCTGCATGACTATTTTGGTCTCTCTCTTGGAATTTTGCTTGACTTACAAATATTTTTGTTTTGGGAATAGTATTTATTTGCATGTTAAAGGTACAGTGATGCAGGTTTCATTTGCCACTTATGCTGTATTATATATGGGTGATTTTGAAAGGAGATTTATCTACCACTCACATTTTTTTATAATTATGTTGTTTTATTTAAGAGATAAAGTTAAGATTTGATTTTTGTATATAAGGGTAATGTAGAAAGGTTTTATGAATTTTTTGAAAGTTTAAATAATGATTCTCATGGTCTTAATTTTTACATATGAGATAAATAAAGGATTAATTATTTAGATATTACATTGTACGTTAATGTGAATAATAGGGTTATGTACAGGGTTCATAGGAAAGAAACTATAGGGAATACATTTTTGTATGCAACAAGTATGTATCTATCCCATTTGACTGATTCTTTACCATATGGTGAATTTAATAAAGTATTTAGGAATACTTCCAAAGCATCATTGAGAAAAACTGAGTTGTCTAAGACAGAAAATAGACTTAGAAGTAGGTGGCATTCTGAAGTACAAATTTATAGAGCCAAAAATAAGCTGATTGAAGGAAAAAGAAGGTCACTATAGTAGGAATGTTTATCAAGAAATGGTTGGAAGAAATGTGGACAGTAAAGATAGATTATTTTTTGAAGCTACGTATACTAATTTATCATCAGTTATGGAAACTGTTGTTGGAGACCATTGGTATATTATGTGTAATGATGAGATGGTGGGTTCACTTTTTCCTAAATCTGTGATATTTTCTTACAAAATTCTCTGTATTTTTCCTATTGTAGTAATTCTTAATCGCTAGCCTTCTGCTCTGTGTTATTTGTTATCTTCTATATAGACTTACATAGGCATTTTGTTTCCATTGCAGAGAATGATCAGAGAAGCTACTTTTGTGAAGGACTAAACATTTTATTAACTACAGTATCTTCCTCCACTCATTTTTTCTGGAAAAAATATTATGTTTGCTGAATTCAACAAAAGAGCTAGTTTGCATCTTCAAAGTAAGATATTTCATACTTTGTTATGACCACAGTAGCAGTACATTGGCAAAGCTGCCAATATTTTATTATGTATGCTTTTCCCGGGACAAAAACATCAAAGGCAATGGGCTCTGTGATCTGACAACCAGAGAGGCAAATTCCTAAGAGAATTGTCAGATTTCATGCAGTCCCATACTGGTGGGCACTGAGAAAGCTGAATAGCACTTCTATGCCAAACAGAGTAGGCAGGCTCATCCACCCAGAGAATACATCAGAGTTAGATGATGATGACAAGTCTCCCTTCCCATCTAGTGCTACAGCTGTGTAAGAACATCACAAAGCTGTTTTCCCCTCCTGACATGTTAAGTGAGTGAGATGACATTTCACTGCATGTATATATTTTTCGACAATTTGCTTAGTTGTTATTACGCTAATGCTATTTGGGAATAAAAGTAACATGGAACTCTAACTACATATGATGGGCCTAAGAACAGATATGACCAATAATAAGAATGGAGATCTGAAAGGTTACAAAAGTGGTTCAATAAACAATTAAGAAGGAAAATTGAAGTGGAAGCCAACTTTACCTCTCAGAACTCTTGTGTTGGGTCTAGGTAAGAGATGTCATTTTTCTGTTCAAACATCAATGTTGAAGAACCTTTGGAACTTTTGCACTGATGGTGTTTTGCAGATAATTTGCAGAGACAAGTGTGCTTATCGGATGACTTTCATCCACTGAACTTTGTGATACACCCTGTGAATAGTTTATTAGGCTAAAGTGCATACTGAAGGGTAACTTGCATTGAATATAGAGCTTATTTCATCCTAGATTTAGTGTGGGAACTTAAGTTTTATTGTTAAGTCAGTTTTATGTGACATTGGTGATACTGTGGCAAAGAGGTTCCGCGGCCACAGTTAAGCAGTGTAAAGCATTAAGATAAACAGCCAAGCTAAAAATAAACATTGTAAATCAATTACCCCAGAGTGTACTCAATTAGTAAAAAAAAAACAAAAAAACCCTGATCCCCCCCCCCCAGTCCAAATATCATGATAAGAATGCAAAAAAAAAAGCTAGTGAATTCCGTGGTGATACAAAAAGGAAAAACAATGGACATTAGCCAGTCTGTCTCGTTGGTCCAAAGTCCTGAAACTGAAGGGCATTTCTTAATGAGTAGCCCTCAATAAATGTAGCGTTTTCACTGGATCTGAACTACAATGCAGTAATGTTAGCATCACAAAATAAACAAGATTCACAAATCCAACTCCCTCCAGACTCATGGGCACAGAAGAACATGGACAATTCTCTGGCAAATTTCAACAACAGTAAAAATGTTCCAGGAGATGAGCTACATCACTCCCAAACTTGAGAACTGGCAGTACAAAATGCAGCCTAGGTTGTAAGTAAATGTGATCATCTACAGATAAGACTAGAAATTTCAGAAAAGGAGCTGCAACAAATATCAGAGAAGATTGAAGCATTACCATCTCATTAATAATTTTCAGAATTATGTGCAAATTTAATGGATACTTTGGAGCAGGTGACAGATTGCTAAAGAAGAACTAGGAATAACAATTTACAACTCATGGGAATCACCAAAATTTGGGAGCAGGGGAGGGATTTCAATCAAAGTATCTACAGATATATAATGAACACATAGATCTATCTTAAGATCACACAATCATCTTAGACTGAGTTCAAGGAACAACTCCTAGATCAAGAACCTGTTTTTCTCTCACTCAGACCACTGCTAGTCAAATGTATTTACTTGAAGGAAAAATAATAGCACACATGTACCTATACCAGTGGTTGTACAGCAGGACTTCCTACAAAATCATATAGTCATTATGCACACAAAAACAGCACACACAGGGCAGTATTCACAAGTACCATGCAAGCAGGGAGCAGGCCACATATAATGGTGTGACTTTTGTGTGTTGCAGGTAATCTTATATTTGCTTTACAGCCATGGATGATGACCCTCATTTACAACTCCCCAAATAATGGCAGAGATGGTATACAACATTGCCTATGAAGAATCTAGTAATGCCATGGAGTATGTGTTTGGACAACTGAGGGAACACTTCTGCTGCCTTGACCAATTAGGTGGGGTGCTGCATCATTCACTGGATATCTGCAGCAAGCTTTCTCTGGTGTGTACCATGTTGCATAATATGGCACTGTGAAAACAGCTGCAGTAACAGGGAGACATCCTAGCAGTAGTGGCAGCTCCAGGTTCCTTTTCTTGCTGGGGCACAATATAGACACATTAGCTAGCTGGCATGGCACGCAAAGACCCCCCTCCCCCCAAAAAAAAAAAATAATAAAAAATAATAAATGCACCCAGGGCTGGCCTTAGGTGAAATTGTACCATAGGTGACCCTCTTACACTGCCCAGTATGCTTCCCCTGGTGCTCCCTCATCCCACGTCCCCCCTTCCTGGTCTTTCTATACCATTCAGATTACCTTTTTCAACCTTTATTTACATTTGGCATTCATTTTCAGCTTTTCTCCTGCATTTTTAATAAACTAAAACTGTCTCAGACTGTACTGTAATAACTGTGAAAGAAACAAATAATTAAGCTGTGCCTCTGGAGATCTAGAATTCATGGAGTTTCTAAATGTTCTGAGGTGATTTTTGGATTTTTTTAATAACCAACAATCCCATGAACAATGAACATGTCAAAGGAAAGAAACACAGTTTTACTGTTCAACTTTCCTTTTTCCTGCATCCTTTCAACACATCATAACTGGCCAAAATTGCATTGTAACAACTGTGAAATAAATAGCTGAGTTAAGCTGAGGATCTGGAGGCTTAGCCATGGGGTTATAAATTTTCTGTTGTGAATTTTAAAGTTTTTTTTTTTGCAACCTTTTGATGGCCTGAAAAATGAATAAAGAAAGAAATTCAGTCTTATTTTTTCTTCATCAAAGAAATAAGTTGTGTTGGGCAAAATAGTAGTTGACAATAAACTGAGAACAGACATTTTAGTGAGAATACACAAATAATATTTGGGAACAGTGCCTGCCTCCCAACTCCTCCCTCAAAAAAATAGTTACAGTAGCATAAAAGTCAAGGCTCAAATGGGCACAGTAATACATTTCAGTTGACTACTGTAAAGCATTTACAACTCAAAATCTAAAAAAAGCAAATTTGACTGAAAAGTTTTTTTGAGGATGAAAAACACTGAAAGCACAGAATATCAAAAGCACATTTGACTGAATGCACAAATGACTGAATGCTCATGTTTATATTGTTTGTAAGTAGGAGTGCGCAGGAAAATGAATGTTTGACTGAAAAGTTTATGGTGTTTTGTGTGTATGAGAGAGCATTCTTGAGTTAGGGTAAGGGTTACATGAGGGGACAGATTTACTGTTTTGCATGCTGGGTCCTTACACTACCTTACTCAAGTGTTAACCTTACCCCCTGCCCCTAGCACTACATATTACATTACCTAACTCTACATATTACATTACCTAACTCTACATATTACATTCCCTAACTCTACATATTACATTACTGAAAACCCTTTCTGTAACAGTACTACTATGAAGACAACACTTGATTGTGGTTTTGTAGCTGGCTTATAGGATATTGGGTACTTTTAGTTGGATAGCATTATTAGATATTTTGTGGTTCCATATTCATGTTTTGTGCTTTCAATGCTTTTTTTTCAATATCTTGAGGTTCAATATTTTGAGTTGTAGATACTTTGTGATATAAACTGCTAAACACATATATAACATGTCTCTTTGCTCCTACTCGTAAAAGGTAGTCACTTTCTGTGTCACATGCTAATGTCAAACTGGGATAAAAGGGACAGAACAGAGCAACGTAACTAATTTTAACTTGATGCTGTCATACATATATAAGCAGCATGATTCCTTACCCAAACTCCCCAAAATATAGCTACCTGTATACAAGTCTAATATTTATGTGGAGGGTGGAAAAAAATAACAATGAAACGCTGTAGTGCAACTTGATGCTGTTAGAAAATACACTGCCTCGAGACAAACTATAGTGACTTTCTGTGCACACCTCTGAGGTCTGTGAGGAAAGTTAAAGAAATAATGATCACTCCATTTGCAGACCCCCACACAAGTTACATTGACATTCTGTGCACACCTCTGTGCATAGATGATTTCAGACTACCTAGGGTTCAGGGCAGGTGCCATTGCTAAGCCTGAGTCAAAATCCATTTATATAGCCTGGTTTGTGAGGGCCCCCAGGTCCCCAGAAGCTCTGAGGGTCAGGCTGGTCTATGATGCATTTTATGCCATATTTTTAAAGGAAAATGACTTGAGAACAACTCTTTTTATGACTGCTTCTCTAAATAATTATATATATGCCCAGCAATATTGTATGTGTATCCACAGATAATAGTGGTGGTATTGATTATTAACACACACACACACACACACACACACACACACACACACACACACACACACACACACACACACACACATACTCTCTCACCAGCGATAATATGCCAGGTCTGTCACAAACATTTATGCTAAATGCTTTCCTACATGCAAACTAGGGGAATGCCAATTCACCTATATCATCATTTGCAGCGCTGCTGTTTGTGATGAGAAGTGAAAGAAGCTACAGTCATCTTGCTTCTCCATTACATTCTACATTACAGCCTCCCAAAATCTAGAACCATACTACAATAGTTTTATACTGATTTCAGCAAATACAGTAATTTTTCTCTGTAGACAGCCCCAGCAAGTGTAGCTACATTGCATACATCTCAGATGTCCGACTTATAAAATAAAACAAAATAAAATAAAATGAAATAGATAAGTCCACACAGTAACATTACCTATTCACATGCCTTATATTGAATAGCAGGTTCTGCTTTGCCATGCATTTTTGTAAAAGATATGAAATCTGAAACTCAAACATCTATCATTATTTTTGTGACTGCTTAATAGAAAAAAATGCAGTATTTACGAGGAGTGGACAAAAAACATGAGACAAACTCATCTGAAACAGCTATGAATATATAATATATCCTTCTACCTTTTTGCCCAAGATTCAGGAATAAAGCCAAAAATAATGGATGACAAAAACTCAAAATCAGAAACAATTTTAAAATATTACTCTAATTTACTTTAAAAAGTTAAGAGAACATCAAGCTTTTCTTAAGCAGTCATTTTTTGGACAGTAAAAGAATGAAACTCTAATGTCTTGCATTATTGACTGATTGGAACCCTCAGTGATTTACCAGAAATCAAAAAAATTATGAGGGAAAAGGTGTAAATATGAGGCAAAATCAGGGACATTGGGAGTTATGATATCTGATTGCCTGCCAGAGTAAAATAAACATAGCTGCTGCAAATAGACTGACCATTACCGTCCATGGTTCAGACTTTACAGGTTTTCTACTCAGTCCCACCCACTGCAATCTAAGCAATGGATCACTGAGCCTCAAAGGGCCTGTGTAACTCTATGATTCATTGTCTGACTTATAGGATGCACTAACTAGAAAGGGCAGAAATTAAGAAGAGCTGTAACTGTGACTGTTACAGTATGGAAAAACAGAAAAAAATACTAAAGTGCCACCTTTACCTAAGGTTAGCCATGGAAAACTCACTGCGCATAATATTTAACAACTTGGGCATGTGCACCAACTTGCTCAGATTGGTGACACACATACTTAGCGGCATGTGATAGGACCATCAATGGAAGAGTAGATACAGAGTCTGGGGATAAAAAACTTTGGTAATAGTACCTCATTTGAGGTGGAGGCCAGCACAACACATTGTGATACTGATGAAGTACCATGAAATACCATGGCCCATAACTGAGACGACATTAAATAAAATGGTACATGCATTGCAGAAAGCTATAATTCAGAGCAGAAAGGGATGATGATGAAATGGGGGGAAATTCAAGAAATGAGGAGAGAGTGGGATTTTGGATGCAGATCCTTAAGGAGAATAACGACAGCCATGCAGAATATGTAATGGTCTAACTGGAGAGATGAAAAGTCAGCAAGCAAAGGAGAGTAGTTGTGCTGAAATTTAATTCATCCTTAAGTCTTGGTGGTCCTTAAGTCTTGGTGTGTAACGTCACGAGGTGGAACCTGTTTTTTTACAAAATCTCACCAAGGTGACACTGATATATAGACTGTATTTATATAACATATATCATAGACAGAAATAAGTCAAAAATTTTAAAAGATAGCTGGGTGGACAAGACCCAGGATAAAAAAGTGCCCAATCCTTGTAGGTGCACTGGTGCCAGGACTGGAAAAAATGACAGCATAGAATCCTGAAAATATTGAAACATTCCTACAATGGGACCAGGCCAGGTGCAGGCGGAGGATGCCCCCCCCCCCCCCGCGCCATTGTAGAAGGAAGTAGCTGTCTACAAAAATCACAAAAACTGTGGACTATTGAGGATAAGAAAGAAATTATGTAATGTTACTATTATGCAAAAAGCCCAGCATTTCCAGACACAAGATATACAAAACGATTAAGAGAGATATTAGACAAAAGAAAAATACTTCCACAAGAAAAACTGTCAGAAGCTTCAAATGAAAATTTGTGCTCATTAATACAACAGATTTGTGAAAAACAGTAAGAAATTTTGATCTGAAGAAGTGCAAAAATATAATCAACAAAACCAAAAGATATTTGAAAAGTATAAAAAAGAAATATGGACATGGGAAAGAAAGAGAGATTTGAAATGTTGCAATATTTATGCAAAGGAGAAAGCCAAATTAATCAATATAAAGAAGGCAGCCCCAAAGATATTTGAAGAGAAATATAGGCAAAGGCATCCAGATATGGAAAATTTCACAATAAAAAAAATGATATTGCAAAGATGGAATGTAGAAAAGAAGATTAGTAAAGTAGAAGTTAAAAAAATAGAAGCTGAAGTTATGGAGTGCCTGCGAAGTGAAGGATTTGGTGTAGAAGGTCTAACACAGAATACATCACAGCAGGATGGAGTGAGTTCCCAAAGTAAGGAGAAGCAGGAAGATCAGGAAACATCTGAAGAAGAAATATGGACATGGAAAAGAAAAAGAGATTGAATGCAGTGTAATATTTATGCAAAGGAGAAAGCAAAACTAACCAATACAAAAAGAGCAGCACCAAAGATATTTAAAGAGAAATAGAGGCAAAGGAATCCGGCTACAGAAAACTTTACAATACAAATAAAATAAGAAGACAAAAAGGAAAAGAGAAAAGGAGATTAATAATGGAGAAGTTAAAGAAATAGAAACTGAGGTTATGGAGTACCTGCGAAGTGAAGGATTCAATGTAGAAAATCGAATTCAGAAAGCACCACAAAAGTATAGAGCAATGGATATCCAAATTAAGGGGAAACCAATGGAACAGGAAACAGTTTGTCAGGTGCCATATGAAGATAATTTGGAGCCTTCCACAGAAAACCAGTATAAATGTTCACTTGAAGCTAGAAAGCAAGGAAAGGAAAAGGAAACTGGAAACTCTGGTGCAGTCAATGTTGGGGAGTGATAGGCCAGTGAGTTCCCATATGACAGAGCAACAGATAGCACAGGATGAAATTGAAGAGAATTTGCCACAGGAAGATGCTATAGAACCTTCTAAAGAATACCCGCAAGAAATGGAAAACAAAGGGTGTGCCCTCAGTTTGGAAGAAAATGAGCTAAGAGAAGAGTTGCTTGATTTAATAGATATCATCATTATCATCATCAGCCCCCTTTTTCCCATTTTTTTTCCTACATGGGGTCAGGGTATCGTGTTAACTGTCACCAACTCTGTTGATTCAGTGCCACTCTCCTGCCTTCTTCAACACTCATGCCTGACTGTCGCAGATCTTCTTTCACACATTATTTATGCAAAGGAGAAAGCCAAATTAATCAAGGGCAGATGATTTAGAGGTCAGTATATTGGGGCAGTATTCACTTGTGAGGGTCCCCAGGATTTCCTCTTCACTTCCTTGTCCAAGACCTTCTACCCTTGTGACACCTACTACATCTGCTTTTCACCTAGACAGGAGTCCTTTGGAACTACCAATTTTGTTCTGAGGAGGAAAGCATGATTTTTGTCATCCTGTCTAGCATCAGCAGCTTCTTATTGCTTCTGCAAATCCCTTTGGAGCCCAACTCTGCTAGATTGGGAGCAGATGATGCTGGCATTTGTAAAGACTGAACTATACAGACTAAATTTGGTCCCCTCTGTACCTAGGACAGTTTAAGAACCCATAACCTCCTTCAGTTCTATTCCTCCTCCAGGCGTTGTTTGGCTCTGGTAGTGTTTGAACCAGTATTGCAACCTATACTGATGTCCTCGATGCCAAAAGATTCCCTTTCTCAGATATTGTAGGCAGTTTCAGCACTGACTTCCTCTAAGGCTGAAGGAGCATGCCAAGCATCTAGTGCAGACTTTGGTCCCAAACTTGTCAGACTGTTGTTAGCATCTCTGCTGTTGGAATTTCACCTTTTTGTTAGGAAATCTTCCCTGATGACCGTGGCTCCAGAAAACATCTGGATAGACAGATGTTGGCATAATGGTTAAAGTCTTCGCCTCCCATGCACAAGGTACAAGGTTTGATCCTGACCTCCGACCAATGCCTATTTAGAGTTTGCATGTTCTTCCTGTGTCTCCATTTGGTTTCTCCCACATCTGAAAAACATGCTGAGTGTTTCCATCTCAAACTCACCAATGAATGGAGCTGTGGGCAGCAGCAGCATAGACTCTACATGGTGCTCTGTAGGGGGAAGAGTTGCACAAGACCAACTGCTATGGGCATTAACTGTGGTGCGCAGTATCCTCAAGATAGGAGAACACGGATCACAGACTGCACGCCGTGGCAGGGCTAACCACTCAATGGTGTAAAATATGGCTCTACATGATTCGGTCATGTTGACTAATATCACTTGATTTAATAGACATAAACAGATATATCAATGAAAGAAATAGACTGCAGAAAGTTAATAAAACCCAAAAAGTCAGAAGTCTGATAAAACAATTGAATACAGTAATTAGGACTGTTCATAGAGATCCATGCGATATAACAGAAGTAAACAGGATATATTACTATGCAGCTAAATTAATAACTGATAAAGTTCTATCACAAGAACACAGGGTAGTGAGGGAAAGTAGGGGAGAAATCAAATACCATTATGGAAATATTGAACAGAGAAAACTATAAAGCAGTTAAGACAAGAAGTGTCACTGTTAGAAGACTATAGAAAAGGGAACAGATCAAGAAAAATGCTAAGAAAGCTAGATGTGATAAAAACAATGTGCATTATTGTATTTTATTTTATTTTACATTTGTTGACCAGGATAGTCCGACTGGATGCATGTCCATTTTCAGCGGAGGCCCTGGGAGAAAAGCTCCAAGGTAAACAGAAACATTAAAAACATGTTACAATTATAATTTTGACAAAGAGTACATAAGCAAACAATAATAAACATGTTAGAGTTAAACCCTGGTGAAAGCCAGGGGTAAATTAAACAGTAGCTGATTAATAGATTTTACACACAATCTAGAAGAGAGTTAGCCAGGCATGATACAATGACATAGCCAGTTTATTGCCAGATGTTGTTTGAGTCTAGTTTTAAACTGACCTAGTGAGAAGAGTAAAGTAATGTCAGCTGGAAGTGAGTTCCAGGATCTGCCTACAGAGTGTGCAAAGAGAGAGTCACCAGCTGCATTGTTAATTTTGCTTGTCTGAATTAGTAGTCTCTTAGAGGATCTAAGCAGTCACAGATTATGATAGGGGGGGTGATAAGATTTTTAAGTGCAGGAGTATTATCCGGATTATAAAGAATTTTGTAAGCCATGATCAGTTGGTTATACTGAATTAGACTGGGTAGTTCAAGCCACCCAAGCTGGTTAACAATGATGCAATGATGTGTCCTAAAAGGCAGCCCAGTAGCAAACTTGGCAATGTGGTTATAGCAGTTTGAGAGTTTGTTAACTACAGTCTTGTTTATATTAGAGTGTATAGGGGATGCGTACAGAAGTCTTGAGAGAAGGTGAGAGTGAGTTATGGCAATTTTACCTGGAGGGATTAAGAAGGCTTTTATTCTGTAAAGTGACCCTAGTTTTTTATTGATGGTTTTGATTGATTGGTTTACATGTAGGTCGAATTTTAGATTATTATCTATAATGACACCTAGTAGTTTTGTATAGGGGTCAGGGGAGATTAACGTGCCATCACTTGCATTTATGGTAAAGGTAAAAGCAGGAGACCTTTGTGTTGGTGAGAATAACAGCATTTTAGTTTTTTTGGGATTTAGTATCAAACAATGTTTAGAAATCCAGTTTTCTATAGTGTTAAAGGTGGACTGGGTAGCAGACCATAAGTCTGTTGGAGATGTGGCGTAGCAGATCAGGGTGGAGGCATCAGCGTATTGGATACAGCTGACTTTTGAGATGACAGTATACAGGTCGTTAATGAAGATGGAAAACAGCAGGGGCCCTAGTATAGAGCCTTGTGGTACTCCAAGGGTGTTGGTAGTAGGTTAGAGAGTTTGTTCTGCCAAAGAACAGCCTGCTGTCTCCCATTCAGGTAGGATGTAAACCATTGAATGGCCTTAGTATTAGAACAGACCAGGATCTATCATGCACTATCGCAAATAACAAACTAAAATTTTCAGCACAGGCAGAAAACCTCACAAGATACAAAGATAAATATAAAGGAAAAGTACAAAATAAGCAATTTATCAATGACCTAAAAAAGTTTTATACAGAACTGGGAAACAAGGTAAAAGAAATTGAAAGACTGCCAGAAAAGAAGAAATAGATACATTTTGGAGAAATATCTATGAAGATCCTGTGGAACATAACAACGATGCTAAATGGATAGAAGAAATTAAAGAAAGAATAAGAAGTTTAAAGGTATAGAATATGAAATGGGATGAAGTAACAGCCAAAGAGATTGAAATAAAGTTAAGAAAAGACTCTAATTGGAAAACCCCAGGCCCAAATGCAGTACCTAACTTATAGCTAAAAGTATTAACATCTTTGCACGAAGATTTAGCCATGAGCAAGAACTATTTATATGCACACCCCAGACACCACTCTGGCTAACAACAGGAAAAACAATGCTCCTACTTAAGAGTGAACCTGCAACCTACCCTAAAAATTATACACCAATAACTTGCCTTCTGACGACGTATAAACTATACACGGGAATTGATGCCGACAGAGTTTATAGTCATTTAGAAGAAAACTCAGTTATAGCAGTAGAACAAAAGGCCAATAAAAGAAAGTCATATGGAACAAAGGATCATTTGCTGTTAAATACCATCATAGTGGAAAACTGTAAAAAGGGTAAAATCTAAGTATGGCATGGATTGACTACAAAAAAGCATTTGATAGTATCTCACATTCATGGATAAAAGAGTGCTTAAAAATGTATAAGATACACCCTACACTGATCAACTACATTACAGTGACCATGAAACAGTGGCAGAGCACTTTGCAATTAAGCCATGATAAAGGATAAATTGTTATTCCAGGGATAAAAATTCAAAGTGGGATATTCCAGGGTGACTGTTTGCCACTGCTGCTATTCTGCCTTGCCCTTAACCCATTAAGCTGTCTACTTAACAGCTTAGGGTCTGGCTATAATCTGGCTCTTAGAAAACAACAAAGTGTAAAGACTTCTCATCTTCTTTTTGTTGATGATTTGAAACTGTATAGTTCATCAGATGAGGAACTGAAAGTACAACTGCAAGTTGTCAAAACTTTTTCAGATGATATACGAATGTCATTTTGTCTTGATAAATGTGCAAATGCAACCTTTAAAGCAAGAAAACTGCAGCACAAGGAAAACATCAGTTTGGGACAAGAATGTGATATAAAATAACTTGAGCAAGAGGGAGTGTATAAATATTTGGAAACTGATGAAGGAGCAACAATAAAACATGAACAAATGTGAATAAAACTTAGTAAGGCGTACTCTAGAAGAGTTAAATTAATCCTGAAAACAGCACTGACATCTAGGAACAAACTCTAAGCTATAAACCAATTTGCTCTTCCTGTCCTAACTTACAGTTTTGGAGTGATTGACTGGCCCCAAAACGTGTTGGATAGATTAGATAGGAAAACAAGAAGGATGCTTCATGCTCACAAATGATTTATAGAAATCAGTGCATACCAAGATTATATATTCCCCGTTCTGAAGGAGGGATGGGCTTCCTTGAAATTGATTACATGTACAGATTCGCAATAATGGGACTCTACACATATCTGCTGACCTCACAAGACCCAAATGTAGTGAAAGTTTTGAAACATGAGGAGAATAAATCTAAAATGATTTCCCTGCTTAATCTAGCAGAGGCATATCAGCGTCAAGCAGGAATGGAAATCAAACCACAAGTGGATAAAAAACAGGGGACAACTGAATGTGCCAAAATACAAAAGAAAGAATATAAGGTAAAGGACCAGATGAGAAGCCAAGAAATGTGTAAAAAGCAAAAATATAGTTGCAAGTATAGAAAACTTCTGGAAGAACCTCATGTTGATCAGGAACAAATGCAGTATGGTTAAGGAGAAGCGAATTTAAACCAAGAGATGAAAGGCTAATATTGGCAGCACAAGACAGTGGGCTACATACACGTTGGTTTACAAAGTTCATTGAACATGTGGGAGAAATAGACCAATGTAGGTTTTGCAAAACAGAATTAGAAACAGTTGCACACCTCTTTGCTGGTTGCAACATACCTGTCACAGAAGGACTGTATACTGAAAGGCACAATAATGTGGCGAGACTGTTGCACTGGGGATTGTGCAAACATTATGGTACTGAAGTGGCTGAAAAACACTGGAAACATTAGCCACAAAGCATCATAGAAAATGATGATGTCTACATCACATCGGATCATCCATTACCAACAGTTCAAAAGGCAGATGCTAGAAAACCGGATATAGTGGTCCAAGAAAAAAAGACAAAAGTAGCATTGATCATTAAAATTACCACACCCAGTGACTACAGTGTTCTGCATACAGAGAGACACAACATCATAAAATATCAGGATTTGCAGGCAGAAACAAGAGCAATGTGGAAGTAAGATACCCAGACAGTTCCAATAGCAGTAGGAGTAATGGGTCTTATAAAAAAAGAGTCTACAATCATATTTAGATATGCTACCAATATATGTAACTCAGTATGAATTGCAGAAGGAGTCATTACTGGGCAGATTGCAGGTGCTGCAAAGAGCACTTTTGGCTGACATCAAAGAGTACAGCAATACTAATTTCATGAACTTTAATCGTACTTTGACTTAGGAATGGGGTCCATTCCTGTCACAGTATTAAAAACCCAAACGATTTGGAGAAATTAAAAGAATTAAGCAATATTAAATTCATAAAGCAGCAGAAAGTATTCTAAGAAATAAGTCAATAGATAAATGGAGAAAGGAGATTTTGCCGATAAGGATAACTGTAATTAGGGGCAAAGAGAATAGGCAAGAGGAAGTGGAATTTATTGGGGAAAACTGGCAAAGGGAGGTATTGGGAGCAAATAACTAGAGAGTGAAACTGATAAATAGGAAGAGATCCAGAAGATTTGGACTACAGGCTAGAGATTGTCTTCCCTATCAGGGATTGATATCAGAGTAAAGGCAAAGAGAAAGGTATAGGGGAATCCTAAGTGAAACACCTCCTCTGGTAGAGTGTTTGTCTGAATCTAAAACAGAAGCTGTTGTTAAAAAAAGCATAATTAGTAGGGCATGTAACATATTGTGCAATAACTATAGGAATCAATCAGAGGAGGTTTGAAAAGATCGGAAAGAAAGCTTGGATAAGTAAATCAGAAGAAAACAATGGGAGGACATTCGCATGGCTTCTAAACATCCTACAGAGTCTAGAAGATTTATAATTTTTGCCTAAAAGTGTTTGTATAGGTATTTTTATATCCCAAACAGACTCCAAAGAATTTTTTTTTTCAGGTGATACCAAACATCAGAGGTGTGATGGAGAAGAAATAGGTAACAGAACATGTGTTTTGGAAGTCTGATGAGTTGGCAGACTTTAAAAATTCTCTACAAAGTATTCTGTCAGAAATATTGGATGAGTAAATGGACATAATGAAGTAGAACACTGGATCTGAATTGCCTAGACATAGCAAGGCGTTAGTAAGTTTAATTCTGGTGGCTGCCAAAAAAGCAATTACTACAAAATAGAAATCAAAGTCTAAACCAACTTTATTTGAAGCATTGAATATCATAACAGAGATAAAAGAACTGGAAATGGGATTTTAAGAAAATGGTAGGAGCAAATTACATAGAAAAATGGAAATTTTGGGAATAATACATGCAGAATAATGTTTTGGAAGAGGATTGAGGTTTAAAGGAAGGCAGGATTTGATCGATTTATTTAATGTTCGGGACCTTACAAGATATTTACATACTGATCAACAGCTTAACTTCAACTCTCCCAGTGTGAAAAAAAAACTGAACAACAAGGGCCAGGAACTCTTGTCACTTTTACTAAATTCAGTTACTGTCTAGCAAGTACACTGACTGGATGCCAGCAAAGAAGAAACAAGAGAGCTTGTAAGAAAATCAGCTAGAAAAGGTGAGCAGAAAACACTGACTGGGAAGAATACTGCAGCTATTCAGCAAAAAGCAGTTCAAGTTCTAGCTTTAATGCAAGGTGTGGCTTCCAGTAATCTACAGTAAAAAAAAGTCAAACGTACTCAAGAGTTTATTAAAATAAAAAAAAGAACTATATCAATTCAAATGACAAAAGAATGGAAAAAATGTAAGAAACTTTAAATAGATATTCAGATGAGCTGATAAAACGGCAAAAATCAGAGGTCAAAATGAAGAAAATCAAGAAAAGGCTAGCTGAGTATGAGACTGCTCAAGAAAAGATGTTTCAAAATCTGGTAGAATTAGAGGAAAGAGCAGGCAGGGAAAATATGAGATCTTCCAAAAATACCAAATAAACTAGAAGGAACCGACAGTACTAATTTTATGAAGGCACAAATAAGCAACTGGACTGGTATTCAAAAGCAGGATCTGTTAATTAAAATAGCACACCATATGTATGCTCCAAACCTGGCCATGAGAAAGCAGGTAAGGTCTGTATTAATAAAGATACAAACCTACCAGCAGAAAGAGACGATCCTTACAAAACTGTGGTAAAAGAACAAAGTATTAAAAGCTGGAGACAGTAGAGGGTTTTGGAAAATAATTATTCACTGTAGATCAGGCAAAAGAGAAACAAATTTATTCCAGCAATCAGTGAATGTCGAGAGGCAGGTGTGAGATTCAAGCTGCTGTATCCATCTCTCTTCAGAATAGATTTTCCTGGAGGATCAAAGTCACTTTCTGATGCAGAGCAGGCTAATGAGGAAATACAAAAGTCTGTCCAACAAAAAAGTGAGCCACCAAGCAGAAGGGGACTCCACTTCTTATTTTTCTGATAATGAAGCACACAGCTAGACTTTGTCAGTGAAACCTTTTTCATTGGTCTGAAGGAAAAATGCTGGAAAGATAGAGAAAAGCACAGGAGTTGTCTATAAGAACCAGGAGTACCTTGGAAATTAACTGGAGCATGGAATTGGGATATAGAGATGAACAGAAAGACCAGCAACAAAGACATTGGTAAATAAATGTGAGACTGCAAAGCATCAATCATATTTGTAAATTATGCTTATATAAGAAAAAGATGAAAAAGTAGACCTTTGTTGACTTTGTTAAATTTGGGTGGTACTAAAAGGCATTTGCCTCACTTCATGTCATTAATGTTTGGATGGACATTGAGAACAGGAGAACAGAAAGAAAAAAGGTAACTGTAAATAAATGAGTGATGCAATTTATGTTATTAACAGCATTTCTATGAAACGTTTTATGATATAAATTGCATGTTTTACAGTAAAGCATTTTTAATTGTTCTTATATATGATAAAGACACTAAAGTAAACAGATATCTTTTCTTTATTTTTTTTTCTTTCTTTCATCTTTTTTAGTATTAAAAAATGTAGGTATTCCAATGCAAAAAGGGAAACAAGGGTAGGCAAAACCATGTTTAAATTAATAGGCTGTAATCTTGTTTTGCTGAGGTGGGATGGGGTGGAAAAGTACACAGACCATAATATATGTAGAGCTAATATGTTTTCTCTTTTGTAGGGGTAAATGTCTGGATTAAGACCCTTGGCTTAATGAAATACCAAGTTTTAAGTGAAAACAAGTAAATAAGAAAGCATTGAATGTAATGACAAGTTTTCCTTTAGCCATAAATATTTCCCTTTTTCTTTAGAAACCAGCAGTTGAAGACTATATTTTGTCTTATATTTTCATGGAAATAAGCTGATTACAGGGCAATAAAAAGCCAGAAATCTAGTTTCTTCCAGGCTAAAAGTTAATGTTTTCTGAAAGCATGTAAGTTGTTTTCACATTTGGAAGGAAAATAAAGAAAAAAAAAGAACAGACACCAATTAGTCTAAGCAGAAGCACAGGCAATGACATGTGTCTTAGTATGGACAACCTCAACTTTAGGTTAATTAAGGCCTGTGTTTGTAGCTGTCTGTTTGGGACAATTGCTCTAATTAGGAGGGTTAAACTTCATTATTTGAAGATGTACACAGTTTTGTGTGTTTGTATTAAGTTAACAAGTTAAGGAGTGTTTTGGGGTGTGTTTTTGAGGGTTTTTATTAAAACAAAAAAGTCTTGTAAAATGTGACATATATTCTAACATTGATGGTAAGAAACAAATGTATAAAGGATCAACCTGCCAAACATTAGTGGGTGCATGTATCACAAAAGGTGAAAATAGACATTTAAAAAAGCTGTCATATATAATAGATGGGAATAATGACTACTTTTCATAGTGGCAATAATTTCCATATTATCTTGAATGTGAATGACCTCATGGATATAGACAAAATGGACAGAATATTTACTTATATTAAGAAATGCATAGTGCAAATAGCAGTGCCACAGGAGACACATTTGGAAAGAGCTTAGTGTGTGAATTTAATAAAGAAAGGATTTCAGGATGGATATCCAGAGCTGCTCATTGTTTGGCAATGACGCCAGAGACTTTGAGTGATTTTGTAAGCATCAGAAGCCATCTGAGGCTAAGAATCTGATTTTTGCACTTGCACTGTGTATTTTCATCTACCATGAAAGTCTATTGTGTTATTTAATTGTTTTCTGCATTTTTTCAAAGATTCAAACTATTTTTTTAAAGTGCTGTAGGGCTGTTGTTCTACGTAATTACAGTATCTTGTTAAATTAAGTTAGTTTCAGGAATCTCTTTGTTGTTCCCAATACTTGGGCTCCACACCAATCATTTTACATTAAGAGAGTCTATGTCTGCAGTCTTGTGGCAGGGAGAGGGCTGATTTCACTCATCTGTGCTGGGAATTACTGGTACAGAGCTTGTTGTATGTATATCTGATTGGCCTGTGGGCTTAGGTTGTGTTAAACATGTTTTTTTTTCTATGTGTGTTTAAGCCTTTCATTTCTGCAAGTCTCCCTTATTTATCCAGAGCTGATCATCGTTTGATGATCATGCCAGAGACTTTCAGTGGTACTGCAAGCATCAAAAGCCATCCAAGGCAAAGAAAATTAATCTTATCTGATTTGCCTGTAGGCTTATGTAGTGTTAAATTTGTTTTTTTCTAAGCATATGTAAGTCTCCCACTGCTCATCATTTGGTGACAAATGCCAGAGACTTTGAGTGATTTTGCAAGCATCAGAAGCCATACGAGGTTAAGAAAATGAATAAGTATTTTTTTTTGCACTTGACTGTGTAGTTCTTCCACTTTGATGAGCTACTGTGCTATTTAATTGTTTTTGCACTTGTTTTCAAAGATTCAAACTGTTTTTCTAACCACTGTAATGCTCATCTTCTAAGTAATTGGAATATATTGTTGAATTGTTAAGTTAGTTCCAGGCATCTGTTTCTTGTTCCTAACACTTGGGCTCCAAAACAGTAATTTAATATTAAGAGAGCCTAAGTCTGCACTCTTGTGTCAGGAGAGTGCTAATTTCACTCATTTGAGCTAGGAATTACCAGTACAGAGCTTACTGTGTGCTTATCTTATTGACCTGTGGCTTAGATAGTGTTAAATGTGTTATTTTGTCTAAGCATATTTAAGCTTCTCGTTTGAGCAAAGCTGCTCTTTGCTCAGCGGTGATTAATGGTACATTGTATATATGCAAAGGCCAAAATCTGAACTTTCCCTATAAAACTATCTCAGATCTTTACCCCAGTTCTGTAGCACTCACCAGGCATCAAGTCTGTGTGGTGAGCAGCGCTTACACACTCATCTGAGAATATTTTTGTTAGCACTACCTCATCTTAGTACCTAGGACTATCAGTACATAGCAGCTAGTTTGGGTACTTGGCAACATCACAGACTAGGTCAGCAAGTAGGCCCCCCAACTTATTCCTTTTATAAACACCCACCACTCATATCAATTTGTAAGTATATTAAGACTGGCAATCATGAATGGGCACTATCCTACTATCTCTGTTTCCAGCCTGGTGGACATTGGCATCCTGAGACATTGTAGCAATTGCCTCATGTATATTGACAACTACTTAATTCTTAAACAAATACAGCATGTGAACGATGTACTTATACATTGTTATTGGAGGCCAGACTCTCACATACAGACACAAAAAGCAACAATGAGGTTGCCAGAGACTCACACATACCACTCACTGCACCCACTAAGAATCACCAATTTAGACCTACATATGCAGAGGTGATCCCATGTAACTCATATCCTCAGCATTATTTCTTGACCTATCGAAGGCCCTCGATATGGTGAACCACCAGCTACTACATCAGACACTAGAAAATCTCCAACTAGACAAACAAGTTCTAGATTGGTTTCATGGCTATCTCTCTGATAGGAAACAAGCCGTACTTTGGCATACTAAACTTTCCAACCTCCTACCCAATACTATAGGAGTACCCCAAGGATCTATACTGGGGCCTCTTCTGTTTACTATTTTTATAAATGACCTGTATAAAGCCATCCCTGAAGCAACCTGCATTCAATATGCAGATGACTCGACATTAGTCTGTGCTGACACTACTCCTGACAACCTATTATCCAAAACCCAAACATGTTTCAGGGCAGTAGAGAACTGGCTATTAGGACGTAAATTGATCCTTAACCCAAACAAAACCAAATTATTACTCTTCCAACCCACTCAAAAGACCACACCTCTATCCTTTTCTATTCAATCCAAAAATGGGACTGTCATCTCTCCAGACTCCTATACCAAACTACTAGGAGTTTCCATAGATAACAGACTTAGATTCGATATCCATATTAATCAGACCATCAAAACCGTTAATAAAAAACTTGGGTCTCTATACCGGATCAAATCTTTTCTAACCCCAATAGCGAAAGTGACAATGGCCCGCTCACATCTTCTCTCTACCCTCCTGTATGCCTCCCCTATACTCACTAATCTTAAAACAGTGGAAATAAACAAACTTACACGCTGTTATAATCAGATTGCTAGATTTGCAACAGGAATGCCCTATAGAACACACCACTGTGTTAACCTAAGAAACTTAGGTTGGTTAGAACTCACTAACCTGCTACAGCAGACCCAACTTATGGAAGCATATAAAATCCTGAACCAACCTGACAAAACTCCAGCGCTGAATAACTTAATAAGGCCCTATAATAATCTCAGTAGTCTGCGTTCCTCCAATAAGCAACTAGTTCAAACAGTCAAAGCAAACAATGTAGGTGGTGACTCACTTTTTAGCAATGCCATTGGCAAAATATGGAACTCCCTTCCTCCCAGCCTTTCCTGCACTTCCTCCCTATGCTTTCAAAAAGGTTAAATCAACATCTAAAGTTATATTGGCTCTGTCAATGCTCAAGTCCTGACTAATCCTCTCTCTCACAAGTATAGATACTTCCCTAGATGCATCCCCCTCGCTTTTACTTCTTTCTCTCTCCTCTAAACTGAAATGGTTAGACTAGATGGAGAATCAGCATCCTAGAAGTAGTATTAATATGTTTGTACCCCTGATATTGTTTATGATCAACTTTTTTTTTTTTACTACATCTCCTTTGTACCATTTACTAGTATAGGAAACTAATTTGTTTTTTTTTTTCTTTAGTTCTATGTATTGTTTTGTTACTGAGTACTATGTATTATCTAAATGCATTATATTCATTCACTGTGGAGCTTTTCTCCCCGGGCCTCCGCTGAAAATGGACATGTATCCAGTCGGACTTTCCCGGTCAACAAATGTGAAATAAAAAATAAATAAATAAATAAACTTGCCCATGCCTTAAAATCTTCAAAGGCCTCAAAGGCGCAGTCCACAGAAACTCTGCATTCACACAAAAAAGATACATACCAGCACAATACATAAAGCTACATCTCACTGTGTCTTAACCAAGCCCATAAGGTGAAACATTTCACAGCCCAGCATTTTGGTCATAGGTGATTCCATTGTGAGACACACAGATGTCCCGCTTACAAGGCTGGATAAAGAAAGGGTTAAAGTTAGTTGCCTGCCAGAGGCCAGGACCTGGAAGATCACACAATCACTCAGGTCACTCACCCATAAGTACTAGTATGACTCTGTCATAGTCCATGTGGGAGTGAATGCCCTGAGACCTACCTACATGGGCTATATGAAGAGAGACACGATAGACCTCCCAGAATATGTGTCATAGGCAGGTCTGTGGCTAACACTGAGCAACATTCTACCATTTCCAAGGATGATGGCACAATACAGACAGAAAATGATCAACTTAATTAGCTTAGCTACTGGGGTCCAAATTTGTCAGACTGGGGGGACATAGTCAATAGACCATGCTGCTTGCCAGGGATGGTCTCCACCTGTCACCTTTAGGCTTTTAGATATTGGCTAAAACTTTATCCATCCCTATTCTACCTTTTTTAGGCATTGTCAAACGGACAAACCTTCCAACAAAACAAATGGTACTCAAGATAAGCTAAAGGTGTTTATGCTCAATGCTAGGAGTCTCAACAGGAAACTGCACTCCCTGGAAGCTCTCCTCACTCTGAAGAATGTTGAAATCTGTGCAGTTACAGAAACATGGTTTAAGGCCACATAAAACACTCCTTCTGTGCATGGCTATAATGCCTATCATACTTTCCATTCACCCACTGAATGTGAGAGTGAAAGGCAGAGGTGTATCTATCTACATAAAGGATAATCTCACCTCAAGATTGGTCAAACAATATCACATGCCAGAACTACTCCATGTCTAGCTATCTTTGGGAAAAAGCCATTACCATATTCTTGCTAGGTACAGGTCCCCCCTCCATGAACCATGATACCCACACAACATTCCTAGAGCTTCGTCAGTCTCTCACCATCCAGCCCAATACCATACTCATGGGTGATTCTAATTACCCTTTCAGTAACTGAGAATCATATACAACCACTAACATACAGGCCCAAAAATTCCTCGACTTTGTAAATTCAAACACTCTGGAGCAGCTGGTCTGCACTCCCAACCAGGGTAATAAATATCCTAGATATGATACTCAGAAATATGGGAGAGCGTTGTACCCCTCCCCCCATGTGTGATGTCTTTACTGGTGAGATCAGATCATAAAGCAGTTTCCTTAGAAATTAAGGTAAAACTAGAGCTCCCACTGAATCCCAAGAACTTTACAAACTTTTCTAAGGCAAAATGCACCATAAATAAGTGATGGAATAGCTAGATTCCAAGCTCCCCCAAATCCAGAAAAGACATTAGCCTACACAGAGCAGTACACTAGATCCCTATGCCACCACATAAACAACTGCATATAAATGTCAGTATTGAACCAAAATAAGCCCAAGTTAAACCACAAAAACAAGCTACCCTGGTGGACCCCTGATCTTAATGGATTGTACAACAAAAGAAAGAAAAGAGAGATGTATTTACACCAAGAATCTAGAATCCATGCCCTCTCTCACTCAAAACAGTAACAGGGAGAAGGTTGTCAACTCACCCACCACTACATATTCACATAGGATCACTACTCATACACATACCACTACTCATACACATAGTATGCATCAAACACGTAAATCCACATATGCGGAGGTTCTCTCAAAAAACTTACCAAAACACCAGAGAACTCCAAAACACAAGTCTGCTACAGCTAACAGTCTCCACAGCACCCATGACACATAGCAACACCAGTGTCTCATCCACCAAGCCCATAAGGCATAACACCCAAAAACCTTTCTTGTCATTGGAGACTCAATAGTGAGACACACTGATGTCCTACTCACCGGGTTGGACAAGGAGAAAGTCCAGTGGCAGGATTTCCCAAATCATGCATGCACTCAGGTGTCTCAGCAACAAGTACCGTTATGACTGTCATAGTTCATGATGGTGTGAATGACCTGAGACTTACTTCACTGAACTATATGAAGAGAGACATGGTTGAGCTCTCTGAGTATATGTCCCAGGCAGGTATGTCCCTAGCCTTGAGCAGCATACTACCTTCACCTAGAATGATGCCACAGTATAAACAAAACATGATTGATTTCAATAATTGGCTTAGTTTTTAGTAAAATTTTAAGGAGATCCAGTTTCTGTCTGCCTGAGAAGCCATGGTTGACAAACCTTGCTGCTTTGCCAGAGACGGTTTGCACCTGTCACCCCTAAGCTTTTGGCTGCTGGCAAAGGCTCTTGCCACCCCACATTGCCTTTTTTTAGGCAAGGTCTCGAAAACATTACTGACATGAAATTATCCAATCAGAACAAAATAAGGGTCATGCTGCTAAATGTTAGGAGCTTAAACCAAAACTACACTCCCTGGAAGCACTTCTATCACTACAAGATCTAGATGTCTGTGCAGTCACAGAAACTTGGTTTAAGGCCTCAGAGAGTACCCAGACCCTGCAAGGCTACAATGCCTTCCACACCTTTAGACCACAAAATGAACATGTGAAAACTAAAGGAAGTGGTGTTTCAATCTACATTAGAGATAAATTCAACTCACATCTAGTTAGACTGGGCAACTCCATGGAGTTACTTCAGGTCCAGGTTACGGTGGATAAGACCCCCATTCAAATCTTAGTCAGTTATAGATCCCCCTCCATGGGTTACAACACCCTATGAAGCCTACTTAACACTTTACCAAATTGAAGATAATCCAAATTTTACCGAACACACTGGTCATGGAGGATTTCAATTATCCCACCATCAACTGAGAAACCGACTCCAGCCCAAACACAGTAGCACAAAAGTTCCTTGACTTTGTGAATTCAAATGCCCAGGAGAAAGTTGTCTATACTCCAACAAGAGGAACAAACATTCTAGATCTGGTCCTCACCAACATGTCAAACAGGTGCACTGTTGCAACTGTTGGAACGTCATTAGTTAAAACTGACCACAAACCAGCCAACTTTGAACTGACACTAAAACCATAACAGTAAAAGACAGCCCCTGCACATAAGACAATTGCACAGCTAAAAATGTAACCCAGAAAACAGCAAAATAAGCCAGCAAACTGTGATGCTGAAACCAATATGAATATTTATTGCATGTCATCGAAAGAAAAAACAAACCGGTTTCGGCTAAATTAGTTACATAGCCTTCCTCAGTGTTGAAAAGACAGAGACAACAAATTTCTTTTATGCATGACATCAGCCACAAAAAACAAACTGATTGGTCAAATTACAAGTGTTCATTTAGACCCGGTGGAAAAAGTCCACCCAATTTAATTATCCACTTTTTTTCTTTGGCATCAAGAATAGTATGCCAACCAGCTTTATTTATTCTGTTGCCCCCAATTTAATCTATTATTATAAATCTGAAAGCAGTTGTAGGGTGTATTAAGGAGTATTTGTATAATGCACTACTGGGCTTCCTAATCCTCATATCACTGATATGTTCAGACATTCTTATTCTCAATGGTCTTGAGGTCTGACCCACATAGAATGCTGGGCAAATGCATGTAGCCAAATAGATCACCCAATCACTACTGCAGTTGGCAAAAAATGTAACATCAAAAACATTTCTAGAATTTTTACTTGTAAACTGTTTGGACTTCATAATTCTGTTACAATGGCTACAGTGACCACAGGGAGAGCACCCAACGAGCATCCCCCATTAAAGTTGTTTGTGTGCTAGAAGGTGTAGAGCTACTGGGCCCTCGTTTGTAGTGACTTAGATGTGAACCCAAATTTCTGCCCCTACGAAATGAAAAACGACATTTCTCCTGGAGAAATTGTGAAAAGTTATTGTCAGCCAACAGAATGTTCCAGTGCCTTTGTACACTATTCATGAGTATATCTGTATTCTTTCCATATGTGGTGACTAACCTATCAGTGTTGTTGATTTCTTGTTTCTCCTTATATTTCAAAAGATCGCCTCTATTTAATGTTGTGACCCAATTGCTGGCACTCAAAACATGTCCCATTTTGTAACCTCTGTCATGAAATCTATTAGTTAGATCTTTCTTAAAATGTTCATAAGTGGATTGCTGTGAGCAGATGCATCTCATTCTTATGAACTGTGACTTTGGAATGTTTCTGGCTATATAAGGTGGATGAAAGTTGGATGCATGGAGAAGGGAATTATACTGTGGATATTTGCAAAATACCTCAGTTCGTAAAGTATGATTGGTATTTCTGGTGATTAGGATGTCAAGATATGTTATTTGTTCCAAATTATAATTCATCGTGAATTTTAGGCCCCATCTATTTTCATTAAGATAGTCCACAAATTCCAACAAATAACCCGCATCCGCTCTCCATACCATCCAGCAATCATCCAAAAACCTTCTCCAAATGTCCATTTCTTCCAGGTAAATGTTATGTGCATTATTATAAATCAAATGTTCTTCAACATAAGCCATGAAAAGGTCTGCATAGATGGGGGCAAAAGAAGCCCCCATCGCTGTTCCTTTTATTTGCCAATAGCATTGTTCCTGGTAGAAAAATAAATTTTTTTAGTAAGGACATGTTCAATGAGGCATATCAGAAAGGTGTTGAAACCAGGTTGATATAAATCTGATTTGTATAGCCAGTATTCTATGGCTTCCAGACTGGCCTCATTTGGTATATTGGTGTAAAGTGCACTGACATCAAGTGTACATAATAACCATCCCTGTTCCAATTGTATTTCAGAAATGATGTACAAAAACTCAGTAGTGTCCTTGATTCTAGAATGAACCCATTTCAGTAATGGCTGCAGAAATTTGGTGAAAAATTGTGAAAGGGGCTCAGTGATGGAATCTCTGCCCGATACACTAGGTCTGCTTGGTGGATTACAAGGATCCTTATGAATCTTAGGTAAAAAATATATATATTGATTCATAGGATCTGACACTTTGAGATGATACATAGTTGTGTCAGAAATAATACCCTCCTGCCTGGCAGATAATAAAAAATCATCAATTTGATTTTTGAATCTAAATGTTGGGTCCAAAGGCATGTTAACATAATAGCGCCCATCACTAAGTCGTTTATGTGCTTCAGTATCATATTGAGCCCAATTCATGACCACAACAGTCCCACATTTATCAGCAGAGAGGATAACCAGATCATTGTTATTTTCTAGATCATGTAGGGCCCCAGTTCAGTCCTTGAGAGATTGTTTGCCTTATAACTCAACTCTCTAGAGTGAAAATGCAGATCTTTCAGTACACTTGTCTGAAATAGTTGAACATTATGGTGCATGGGTGGTACAAATTTGGACTTGTGGTAGGTGAAGACTCTATCAGAGTCACAATCAGTAGATCCTTGAAAATGTAGCTTTAATTTCAAAAGTCTATAAAGTGCTAACACATCCTGAGCTAAATGATCCTCAGAAATGAAAAAACCCGGAATGAAGTTAAGACCTTTATTAAGTAAGCTCACTTGTGTTTGTGACAAGGTAGCATTAGAAATGCTTAAAACATTATAGGTTCGTAGGTTCATAGGTTGGTACTGGGCTATCTGCCCGAAGGCATATATTAGCCCAGCCATGTTGTGCAGTATTCACCACCCCTTTAGTAGTTCCCTAGACCCTTGTACTAGCAGCTAGTACCCTTGGCCCCTATCTAGTAGTGCTGTTGGTGTGATCCCCGGTGTGAATTTTCTGTTACCCATCCACTCATCAAGGTTCCTCTTGAAGAGTGATAGTGAGGGGCTCTGTCTTATGTAGATTGGGACCCTGTTCCATAGTAAGGGAAGTCTCTGTGAAGGGAATCTATCCCTCCAGCATGTTCTATTCATTGTTGTGTTGAGGTTTATATCCCTAGAGCGTGTAGCTGGAGTAGATTTGGTTTTGGTAAGATGGAGCATGTTCAACAATTCTGGGTTGGACATGGCTCTGTACGTTAGACAGAGATCGCCTCTGAGAAAGTGGTATGCAACAGAGAACAGTCTTAGCTTTTTCAATCAAGCAGCATAGGGCAACTGTTTGAGGCCAGTAATCCTCTTGGTTAGGTACCTTTGTGGTCTCTCCAGCTGCTGGAGATGTCTAGCCAGGTACATTCCAATTGGTGCATTGTACTCAATAATGGGTCTGATGAGGGAAGAGTAGAGGGGCACCATTACATCCTTAGATCTTGATGTGAACCCTTTCGTGATCAGATGGGTCACATAGAAGGATTTTCTAACCACGTTGGCAACATGGTTATCAAAGGAAAGCTGACTATCTACTTGGGTCCCTAGATCCCTTATTTCTTCTTCAGATTTCAGGGGATTACCTCCTATGTTGTAGTTTTGGGTACTCTGTTTTTCCAAAGGGATTACTATGCATTTTTTTGCATTTAGCTTGAGACCATGGCTTTGACACCATGCATCAGTCTCATTTAGGCCCTTCTGGAGGATCTCCATGTCGGTCGGAGACTCTATTATAGCACCCAGTTTGCAGTCGTCTGCAAACTTAGTCAGCCACAGCCCTTCCGTGCTTGCCTGTACTTCTGAGAAGTATATGCCAAACAGGAGGGGCCCCAGGACAGAGCCCTGAGGCACACCACTCATTACTGGTCTGGATTCGGACATAGATCCCGCTACTCTTACTTTATGGGATCTGTCTGAGAGCCAGTTTGCGATCCATCTTGTGACATAAGGGTTTATGCCCAGGCTGGTGAGCTTATCAATAATACCTGAATGGGGAATGGTGTCAAATGCTTTAGCAAGGTCAAGGTAAGCCATGTGTACCTCCTTTCCCTTATCTATAGCCTGAGTAACTGTCTCAAAGAAATCCACCAGGTTCAGGAGGCATGATCTGCCCTTGACGAAGCCAAACTGTGTAGGGTCCAGCGACTGGAGGTTCCCAATCTCTCCATTTATGAGTTCCATAATGATTCGCTCCATAGCCTTACAGATCAGACTGGTCAGGCTTATTGGTCAGTAGCCTTACATGTTACATGGTACATGTTATTATTACATGTATTAATTTCTGAATTAACAGTTTCAACAACTGTTCCATGCTGTCTATTTTTGGAGTGTTTTCTCCCAACTCTTTTATAATGGGGCATAAAGGGGCTGTGGTGTTGCTTGTTTTTGGGGTAAGTGAATCTGAGACCTGCTGTATGTCCAAATCCGTGGCTGATGAAGTGTCATCTATTGATGTCTCAATACCAGCCAGGCATTTTTAAGAATAGATCTGGGACGTTTCCTTTTGGTTACCCTAGTATTACCCTCCTCAAATCTAACATGTTTATTATAACTGAATGGATTTCCCTGTTCATAATCAGTTTTATCCTGCTGAAATTTGTGGACTTTCTTCTCACGCAACTGTTCCAAAGCGAGGAGGTCTTTGTTTAGTTTTCTATAGCCCGTGACAGAAAAAGTTTGTCCCTCAAAGATTTTTGTTTCCTCACATAACTTAGTTATATCCTCAATGTCCCTGTCTATAGTTCCATCATGATAATTGGCTAGTGCTTCCACAAAAGCCATAGATGTTTGTTGCTGTATGGTAGCCCACTGCTTTGCCAATTCTGCATCTATCTCATTAGCAAGTGGTTGTGTCTTTACTCTCAGCCCTCTTGGTGAGATGCCTTTGGCCAAATAGGCTTTAAAAAGCCTAGAGTGCCAGAGATTGGATCTCAGGGACCTCATACTTTTGTTCACTTTATGAAATAGTGCTCCACAGACATTCTCTGGTCCCTCAATAGTAGTCCTAATATCCCCTTGGTTATTGTTGCCTACACCGAACACCCCCGAATCCTCCCTATCAGCAGATAGCCCTGATAATAATATTTTGGTTAGATCCATAATCAGTAGATACACAATCGGATATGAGTATATATATATATATATATATATATATATATATATATATATATATAAATATATATATATATGTATATATATATATATATATATATATATATATATATATATATATATATATATATATATATATATATATATATATATATATATATTCTTTACCAAAAAACACACACTAAATATATAACCAATATAGTATTTAATTGGCAGAGAAAAAACAACTGAACTATTATTTGGCAAAAACCCTTTATATTTATTGACCTATATACCAACACACTATTTCAAAAAGTATAATAGTTCAAAAATTCTTTATAACGTTCCTTTCAAACATAACTCCTTTTTCCTTTAGTCAAATATGGACCATAATAGCCCTTGCCACAAGATTCCAAACAATGAGCATTAGTTTGGCATTGCTATGTCCATATCACATCCATTAGAAGTGAATGGCATCAATTTAGGAATGATAGTCGTAAAGCTGCAATAATGGTATCCACACATATATAGTAATATATTTAGAAAAAGGTGAACCATAATAGCCCTTGCCATTAAGTCCCCAATACTGTTGTTCGATTAACCTAGGCAGTACAGTGTCCACAATAAATGTATATTATTAAATATACCAAAAAACACCATCCATTTGTTAATAAGAGTGGACCACCATGATTACAGCTAGGTAAGAATATCATTTAGGCAATGCTACATCCACCTCAAAACACGTCATAATCAACCACCATATAACACTATATTTCAAAACAACCTAGTCCGTTGGTACAAAGTCAAACATAGAAGCATTGAACAACCAGCCAGTACGTTTTGTATCCGCCACCCAAATCTAATCATCCCAAGAGTGTACCCAATGACTAAATCAATAAACCGTAATATCAGGGCTAAAAATCGCTGATACCTATTAGCATAGGGTCCCCAAAATCCTGTTTACATCAAGAGCTATTAGAGCTTATTATTAGGTCAAAAAAAATATGTATATCTGGTTATTCCCATATGTTCTTAAACCTATATCCAGATAAAGAAATATATGTTTCCAAAAATCATATTATAAAGTTATACAATCATAAGCATAAACCAATCTTCCCTCCATCAATCATAATATAGGCAAGTCTGTCATTCAGTACCTTATGTATGGTAGGTAGTTACAGACATTCATTTGGCAAAAAATATTTGTAAGGAAACCCCCAATCACAAAACATTGCTGATACATATAACAAAAGTATATAAATAGGTCACCTTATATTGATATAGTGTAGATTAGATTGTAACCGTAATAAACATGCTATGTCCCTTGATAGAAAAGAAAAAGGAACATATCAGATAGCGGTTATACAAAAATGAACCCAATCTACCCATCAGTTAGAAAACCCCGTAACATATAGGCAAAATGCCCCCGTAGATCTCCGAGGTGACCAAGTAATGAATAAATATGTAAAGAACAAAATTACAAGGCCATAAAAGTCAATTGCAACCAGTAAGGATATCAGCCAAGTTCCAATAGCCTAGAAATCCTTCATCGTACTAAACAATAAACCCTCAGCCAGAATGTTGGCAAATAGTCCCAAATGAACTGCAAGCAAATTCATAGACCCACAATTGCAATAAAGATGTAGATAAATCCAAAAAAACAAAATACAACAACCAAATGTTCTCCTTAGATTCATAGTGTTTGTTCCTCCGTACGCTGTAAAATGGCGGTTGTGCAACACAACCCCAGTCTACCCATCAGTTAAAGAAACACATAACATATAGCCAAATTCCCCCACAGGTCCCTTTAATTACCAAGTGGAAAATATGAATGTAAAAAACAGAATTATAAACCAAACAAGAGTCAATTACATCATATGGGGAAATCGAACAAACCCCAGCAATGCAGAGCACCTTCATCGTACTGAACAATAATCCCTCCATTAGAAATGTTGACGAACAGTCTCAAAGGCGAGGCAGCAGCAGATAGACCCAGAAATGTAGAACAAAATGTGAATTAATCCATAAGCCAAAGTCCAACAACCAAATGTTCTCCTTGACCCCGTAGTGTATATCTCGGCATGCCCGTAGACCAAAAATGGTGCCTGAGAATTCAGCCCAATCCCACGAGTGCAGTATAAGCCTCAATAATAGTCCAAACCAAATTCTCCTGCAGTCAACAGTATAATATTAGGCGATATTTTACTTCACTGGCTCACCAGATGCGCAGTAGCAAGCACTGCCCAAACCCTGCCCGCGGTGTTTGACGTCACGGTTAAGCATTGAATATTCAAGTTGACTGTCTGCAATGGTAATAACTATTTATTATGTATTGTAAATGACTCTGCACTTTCACTATTTTTGTTAACAGTATACAGGAATACTATAGCAAAGTTAGGTTAGTACAGTAATATAGATTACTCTGCTTGTTAAACTCTATAGCCAATATTTTCAGAGTAATAGTAACTGCATAACAGCTTCAATGTGATTCAAAAACATTCCCAGCCTCTTCTATTAACAAAAAAAAAAAAAAAGAAAGAAAAATAAGACTAAATTAAATGGCAGAAATAAGGCGGTTTTTCAGAAACAAACAGTTGAGTTTCCTAGAACACATTTCCATTACAAAATACATCCTTAGGTTAAACTGCTGAGTAGCATCCTGCCCTCACCAAGAATGATACCACAGTATAGAGAAAAAAATATCAATTTCAACAATTGGCTAAGCTTCTGGTGTCATTCAAAGGGGATCCAGTGTCTGTCAGCCTGGGATGACATGCTCGACAAGCCACGCTGCTTCGCTAGAGATGGCTTGCACCTGTCACCCCTAGGCTTTCGAATACTGGCCAAGGCTCTTGTCACCCCCATAGTGCCTTTTTTAGACAAGGCTCAAAAGACAAACCCACCACCGTAAATAGCACAAGTAACAAAAAACTGAGTGTAATGATACTCAATGCCAGAAGTCTAAACCTCAAAATGCATGCACTCGAGGCACTCCTCAGTATGGAGAAAATCGATATATGTGCAGTAACAGAAACCTGGTTTAAGGCTCCAGAGAGCACCCCAGCACTACCAGGCTACAACTCATACCATACATTTTGGCCACAAAACCCAGACCAAAATACAAAAGGCGGGGGAGTATCCATATTCATCAAGGATACCCACACCTCCAGGTTAGTGGCACAGCACAATGCTTCAGAGATCATCCACGTGCAACTAACAATGGGAAAAACTGCTACTCAAATTATAGCTTGCTACAGATCACCCACCATGTCCCAGGAACCCCACTCCGCATTCCTGGAAACACTGGGAAACATAAAGGTCCTACCAAATACCCTGATATTGGGTGATTTCAATTACCCAAACATTTATTGGGAGAACTACTCAAGTACAAACTCCCTTGCCGAACATTTCCTAGAATTTATAAACTCAAACACCCTGGATCAACTGGTCAACACCCCCACCAGAGGTGACAACATATTGAACCTGGTCATCACCAACATGGGCGACCGGTGTTCCCACCAGAGGTCAACCCCTCGCTGGTTAGATCTGACCATAAACTAATCACTCTAGATATACACATTCCACCACCACCACCAGTCAAAGAAACCACCATGAAAAACCTTTCAAAAGCAAACTTCACATTACTTAAGACCAAGGTGGGAAGTTTCAGAGCCCCCATGCTAAAGGATAATGCTGTCCAAGCTGCAAATTTCTTTACTAATGCACTCTACGGGCACCTACAAGAATGCATGGATCATGCTATACCAAACAAAACCAAGACTCACTCCTCCAAGAAAAGGAAACCAGTCTGGTGGACCCTTGCCATAAACAAGCTATACAATAGAAGGAGGAAACTAGTACAGAAAAGAGTAAAATCTCAAGAAGGGAAGACATCCCTGATCAGTATCAGCAAGAAACTACATTCCCTCATAAAATCATCCAAGGCTAGCTTCGAAAGAAAAATTGCCATGGACTCCAAAGATAACCACAAGGCATTCTTTAGCTATATCAAGAATCTAAGTGGCAATTCTCAGATCTGCTCGGAGTTAGTGCAGAATGGCACAAAATACACTGAACCAACTGATATACCAACATCCTGGCAGACAAGTTCAGTGCAAACCTTACCCCCCCTACCCCCAAAAGGGCCCATAACTATACCAGAAGAATGTAGTGCCCCTGAAATCACAGACACTCAGATTAAAACAGCCCTCTCCAAAGCCAAAAACACAGCATCAATGGGACCTGAAGGTGTCACAGGCTGCGTCCTACATGAGCTCTGAGATTAACTAATCCCTCACCTAAACACACTGTTTAAACTCAGCCTCTCCACAGGCTACATGCCCACAGAGTGGTGCACAGCAATGGTTGTTCCACTCCACAAGGGTGGAGCCACAACGGACCCCGGGAACTATCGCTCTATAAGCCTGACTAGCTTGGTCTGCAACGCTATGGAGTGCATCATCATGGATCTCATTAACAGAGACATTGGAAACCTCCAAACACTGGACCCTACCCAGTTCGGCTTTGTTAAGGGCAGAACATGCCTCCTAAACCTGGTGGACTTCTTTGAGACAGTTACCAAGGCTACAGATGAGGGAAAGGTGGTCCACACAGCCTACCTAGACCTTGCAAAGGCCTAGGACACCATTCCTCACTCAGGTATTATAGACAAGCTCACCAGCCTGAACATAAACCCCTACATCATGAGATGGGTTGCCAACTGGCTCAGAGACAGAACCCACATGGTAAGAGTTGCGGGAGCTAGGTCTGACTCTAAACCAGTTACAAGTGGCATTTCCCAGGGCTCAGTCCTAGGACCCCTCCTGTTTGGCATATACTTCTCAGAGGTACAGGCAAGCACAGGAGGACTATGGCTGACCAAGTTCACAGATGACAGCAAACTCGGGGCTATAAGTGACTCTCTGGCTGACACAGAAATCCTCCAAAAGGGTCTCACTGAGACAGATACCTGGTGTCAAAACCATGGCCTCAAGCTAAATGCCAAAAAGTGCATAGTCATCCCCTTTGGAAAAAACAAAGTACCCACAAACTACCACATAGGTGGTAGCCCCCTAAATATGGAAGACGTAATAAGGGATCTGGGGACCCAAGTAGATAGTAACCTCTCCTTTGATAATCACTTTGCCAAAGTGGTTAGAAAATCCTTCTATGTGGCCCACATAATCCCAAAAGGGTTTGCATCCAGATCGAAAGAGGTCATTGGTCCCTCTATGTATCACTCATCAGACCCATCATAGAGTACAATGCCCCATTTGGGATGTACCTTACAAGACACCTGCAACAACTGGAAAGACCACAGAAGTACCTCACCAAGAGGATCACTGGCCTCAAGCAGATGCCCTATGCAGCTCGACTTTAGAAACTCCAGCTGTACTCAGTTGCATACCACATACTCAGAGGTGATCTCTGCCTGACATACAAGGCCATGTCCAACCCAGAATTGATGGACATGCTCCATCTAAAGAAAACCATATCCCCTCGAGCCACACGCTCCAGGGATCTAAACCTCACCACAACAATAAATAGGACATGCTGCAGGGATAGATTTGTGTCCCATAGACTTACCATGCTTTGGAACAAGATTCCAATCTACATTAGCCAGAGCTCCTCTCTAACCCTCTTCAAGAGAAACCTTGACGAGTGGATGGGAAACAGAAAGTTTACCCCAGGGATCACTTCAATGGCTCTGCTGGACAGAGGCACAGGGAACTAATCTAAGGGGGTGGCGAAAGCCAACACATTCTGGCCAGGCTTATAAATGCTTTTGGGCAGATAGCCTAGTACCTACCTATGAACCTATGAATCTACCATAAAGGCTGCATCTTCTGCAAAACCATTATATCTCATTACAGACAGTGAATAAAAAATGTTACATGCTTGTTAAATCTGCTATACCTCACACTAACAATGAGAATGCTTAACATAGCTCAAACCTTTAACCAACATTAATGCCTCTCAAAAGCAAGGTTTCCAGACCCAAGTTTTCTGTAAGCCTCCAGTATCCCAACAGACATTCAAATCAATGCATCTATCGACCTTTGGTAACTACAGGGTTTTAATCTAAACACAACCAAGCCACAAAATAAGTAAAGGATTGCTAATACCTTCCTACACTCTCTCAAATGTCCAGCACATTGCTTGAACTTGCAAAAGTACAGCTGTGTTTAGTTTTAAGTCCTCAAATTTTAACCTTGTCCAAATACCAAATGCCAGTGAGTTGTAACAGTTTTGGTAATTCTGCCTTCTTCATTATGGAACAACAGCTGGAGAAACAGCCTCTTTCTGTTAGGCATATACACATAGCAGACCAGCTTTCAAGTGTACCCTTAATCCCCACTTGCAAACTGGATTCATAACTGTGACATTATGATATTTAAAACAAAAATCCAGGTAATCCACCCCAATGACAAGAGATGCACATTAACCCACCCAGGGAAGGGGTCAGGAATATAGAAATAAGCTCACAGGAAAATGTAAACAAATGCATAAAGTGTTAGTGAAGGCAAAAGCAACCCCATATGGCTGAAAAAATGGCAGCCCCTCAGGACAGCTCTTGTCCTCGTGGTTCTGGGAGACCCAGACTACAAAGGACTAAAGTCCAGTATTGAAGGCCTGACAGTGAGCAAGCATGAGGAGGGGCACCCAGGAGTAGAAAAAGGAGGGCAAAAAACATACTCAATAGAGCATCAGCATTTTATTGACAGTGTTAAACCCAGTGTACAGGCTATAGGCATTTTCACAACCAACCTGCTGTATCCTACTAGTGTAGAAAAAGCAACACCTTGCTTATACTTGAAATTCAATGTGCCACAAAAGCTAAATTTGCTGTAACAGACACAGCTGATGCATCACATTCAAAACTAAGTGCCAC